>NC_044996.1:76870091-77154634 GCF_008728515.1 Papio anubis | reverse complement strand
CCTATTTCTCCACATCCTTTCCAGCACCTGTTGTTTCCTGACTTTTTAATGATTGCCATTCTAACTGGTGTGAGATGGTATCTCATAGTGGTTTTGTTTTGCATTTCTCTGATGACCAGTGATGATGAGCATTTTTTCATGTGCCTGTTTGCTGCATAAATGTCTTCTTTTGAGAAGTGTCTGTTCATATCCTTTGCCCACTTTTCGATGGGGTCATTTGTTTTTTTCTTGTAAATTTGTTTGAGTTATTTGTAGATTCTGGATACTAGCCCTTTGTCAGATGAGTAGATTGCAAAAAATTTCTCCCATTCTGTAGGTTGCCTGTTCACTCTGATGGTAGTTTCTTTTGCTGTGCGGAAGCTCTTTAGTTAATTGGATCCCATTTGTCAATTTTGACTTTTGTTGCCATTGCTTTTGGTGTTTTAGACATGAAGTCCTTGCCCATGCCTATGTACTGAATGGTATTGCCTAGGTTTTCTTCTAGGGTTTTTATGCCTTTAGGTCTAACATTTAAGTCTCTAATCCATCTTGAATTAATTTTCATATAAGGTGTAAGGAAGGGATCCAGTTTCAGCTTTCTACATATGGTTAGCCAGTTTTCCCAGCACCATTTATTAAATAGGGAATCCTTTCCCCATTTCTTGTTTTTGTCAGGTTTGTCAGAGATCAGATGGTTGTAGATGTGTGGTGTTATTTCTGAGGCCTGTGTTCTGTTCCATTGGTCTATATCTCTGTTTTGGTACCCGTACCATGCTGTTTTGGTTACTGTAGCCTTGGAGCATAGTTTGAAGTCAGGTAGTGTGATGCCTCCAGCTTTGTTCTTTTGGTTTAGGGTTGTCTTTGCAATGCGGGCTCTTCTTTGGTTCCATATGAACTTTAACGTAGTTTTTTCCAATTCTGTGAAGAAAATCATTGGTAGCTTAATGGGGAGGGCATTGAATCTACAAATTACCTTGGATAGTATGGCCATTTTCACGATATTGATTCTTCGTCTCCATGAACCAACCCAAATGTCCATCAATGACAGATTGGATTAAGAAAATGTGGCACATACACACTATGGAATACTATGCAGCCATAAGAAAGGATGAGTTCGTGTCCTTTGTAGGGACATGGATGCAGTCGGAAATCATCATTCTCAGCAAGCTATCGCAGGAACAGAAAACCAAACACCGCATGTTCTCACTCATAGGTGGGAATTGAACAATGAGATCACTTGGACACAGGAAGGGGAACATCACACACCAGGGCCTATTGTGGGGAGGGGGATGGGGGAAGGATAGCATTAGGAGATATATCTAATGTAATGTAAATGACGAGTTAATGGGTGCAGCACACCAACATGACACATGTATACATATGTAACAAACCTGCACGTTGTGCACATGTACCCTAGAACTTAAAGTATAATAATAATAATAATAATAATAATAAAAATAGCTTGCCCTGTTGGCAAGCTTAACTCTGGGGCTTGGGTTAGGGCCTTCTTAGGGCCTGGAAAGCTGCTTCTGCTTCAGGTGTCCATCTTACTAAATGAGTATGGGCTTTCTGAGTTTTCTTAATTAGTGTATATAATGGTCTGACTATTTCGCCGTACCTGGGAATCCACATTCAGCAGAAGCCTGTTATGCCAAGGAACTCTCTTAGTTTCTTTAGGGTTTTGGCATAAGGATAAGCCAGTATAAATGGATGTGTTCCTCACTGAGGGCCCTGGGTGTCTTTGGATAATTTTATTCTTGGCATTTGACCTGCTGTGAGCAGAACTGAGCCTTTGGTTTGGAAACCTTGTAGCCATGGGTGGCAAGGAAATTTAAGCTTGGGTGGCTTGGTGGATGGCATAAGGTTTCGAACGTAGGCTAAAAGTAAATCATACCCTACCAAAGGACAGAGCATCCAGAGATCTGGCCTCAAGACTTAAAGCACGCCCACAAATAGATGGGGGCTATCCCCGAACCCTTGAGTAAAAACAATCCAGGTGAGTTGATACGCTGGCCTAACCGACAGACTGGATTAAGGAAAATACATACACCATGGAATACTATGCAGCCATAAAAAGGATGAGTTTTAGGTCCTTGTAGGACATAGATGCAGCCGAAACCATCATTCTTAGCAAACTATCACAAGAAGAAACCTGCACACCCATGTTCTCAACTCATAGGTGGGAACTGGAACAATGATCACTTGGACTCCGGGAAGGGGAACATCACACAATCGGGCCTATCATGGGAGGGGGGGGAGGGGGAGATTGCATTGGGAGCGTACCGGATGGAATGACGAAAGGATGGAAGGACGAAGTGGATGGGGTATAATAATAATAAAAAATAATAAATAATAAAATAAAATAAAAAAAGAATTGAGAGCCAGGATATACAGGGATGCAGAAAAAGGCATCCTTAAGGTCTAGGACTGTAAACCACTCTGCTTCATCTGGTATTTGGGAAAGCAGAGTATAAGGGTTAGGTACAGCTGGGTATAGAGGACAAAGGCCTCCTTGATAATCCTGAGGTCTTGCACTAACCTCCACTGTCCATTGGGTTTCTGTACTCCTAAAATTGGAGTATTGCAGGGGCTATTGCATGGTTTTACTAGGCCTTGGGCTTTTAGGTCCTTAACAATCTTTTGGAGTCTTTATTGGGCCTCAGGTCTAAGGGGTTACTGCCTTTGGTAGGGAAAGGAGGCAGAATCCTTTAGTTTAACTTGAACAGGATGGACATTCTTTGCTCATCCATAGTGTCCTTCTGTTGCCCAGAGTTCAGGATTAATTCCTTCCTCAAGTAAGGGACAACAAACGGGCATTCCTTCTCCTATGTTCAGGTGTATAATTGCCCCTGCTTTTTCTGGGCTGTCTCTCCCTAACAAGGGAGTGGGGCTTTCAGGCATAATTAGAAAAGCATGTGAAAAGAGTAAAGTTCCCCAGTCACAACTTAGTGGCTGGGAGAAGCATCTAGTGACTGGCTGTCCTAGGACCCCTTGGATAGTGACAGATCTAGAGGACAGTTTTCCAGGACAGGACAGTAAGACTGAGAAGGCCGCACCAGTGTCCAGGAGACAGTTAACCTCCTGGCACTCAATGGTCAGGCATATCCGGGGCTCTGTAAGGGTGATGGCATGGGTTGGCACTTGCCCCGGGCAACCTCAGTCCTGCTGCTGGATCATCTGGTTAATGGCGTCTGACTCAGAGGAACTTCATCCCCCGGGCAGTGGACCTTCCAGTTACTCCCTTGACATAAGGGGCATGGATGAGGAGTTGGCTAATTTCTATTCAGACAATCTTTTCTAAAGTGTTCTTGTAGATGGCACTGGAAGCAAGTCCTATTAGGCATTCGATTTGCCCAGACTTACCGTGTACCAGAGCCTCCAATGTCCGCTTGCCTGAGGGCCATGACTAACCCGGTGGCCTTTTTCTTATCTCGTTTGTCCTGTTCCACCTGCTCCTCCTGATCTCTATTGCAAAAGACCAAGGTTGCCAAGTTCAATAGGGTTTCTAAGCTTTGCTCCGGGCCTAAGGTGGACTTTTGAAGTTTCTTTCTAACGTCTGCAGCTGACGGAGTGATAAACTTATCGTTTAAGATTAGTTAGCCTTCAATAGAATCAGGTGACAGAGAGGTATGCTTTCTCAATGACTCCCTTAGTCTCTCCAGAAAGACAGTAGGATTTTCTTCGTTTCCCTGTGTTATACTGGATATCATTGAATAATTCATAGGCATCTTTGTAGTTTTCCTTAGTCCTTCTTGTTTGGGTGAGGGAGAAAGGACAAGATGGAGGAAGGTGAACAAGAAGGCATAATCCATGTTGCTTCCGGGTTCTTCCTCACCAACTTTCCCGCTCGCGGGAAAATGCAGCCCGCCCTGGGAAGATGCAGATCAACTGAGCATGCGCCAGGTGATGTCAATCCGAAGAGATTGAAACCTACCCAGCCACGCCTACGGAGACGCCCCTATCACACTCTTACCCCGCCCACTGCCCTCCCCCTTGCAGTACCAATGCATAAAAGTCTGCCACTGGCAGAAGCCAGCATGACTCCTTCGGCCCCCACATTTGTGGACTGGAGAACATCACCCGAGAGCACCGGCGCGACTTCCCTGGCCCCCCACACCTGAGGACCAGAGAACCTCGCCCGAGAGTGTGTGCATATTTGCAATAAAAAGACTGCCACTTTCTTACGTACTTTGGCCTCATGTTTAATTACTTAGCTCTCCTAAATTAAGTTACATTGAATTAAATTAAAACACTTCTAGCATGCAAGTTAGCTAATGTCTGCAGCACCAGTCTCCATGTTCTAATTCTGTGTCCCAGTGAGGGTCTACATTGGGAACTGCCTGCTGCCCTGTGAAGAATTGTTCTTTCCTCTGTTGTCATCCTATCATTAACCAGACTGAGATACAAGAGATCGCCAAATTCTTGAGCTGCAGTTATGGTGGCACTTCTCTCATTTGGGGTTAGTGTCTGATCTAGCAGTAACATTATATCTCTCCATGTCAGATCAAAGGATTGTCCTAACCTTTGTAAAACATCAATATAGCCATCAGGGTTATGAGAATTTACGTAGGTCTATTTTAATTTGCTTCAAGTCTGAGAGGGAAAAAGGTACATACACTCTGGCTTAGCTGAATTCTCCAGAATACATCTTAGGGGTGTTTTTCCCTTGGTGGGAACGTTTCCCATCTGAAAAAAAAAGAACATAGGGATGCCAGCACCCCTAGTCATTTTCCAATGAGCATTAGTCCTAGAGAGTCCTCTATGGTCCTAATGCTTATTCCTTTCCGGGGTGCATAACCACCCATGGACCTCTGCTTATTGGACTAGTTATGCTCACCGATGTAACAGTCCTGCACCCTTTTTCCCACCTTTCTTGACCACAAAGAAAGGAGTCCAGGCTGCTGGAATCTAGTGGTCTTTTGCCACTGTGCCCAACATTGCCTTTGGGCTCATGGGTGAGTTCTAGAGTTGGTCTTGGTTCCTGAGTATTTCATAATAACCCAGTTGCCCCATCAAAATGCGTTCCGACAAACAACATTTCTTATGCAAATTCATTTCAGAGAGGGTGTGGGTAACATTTTGAGTCAGGATTGAGATAGAGTTTTTTGATTCTGTAAGTACTTTAAGGCTTGGCTGAGTGCAAACAGTTCACACATTTGAACAGACCAATTATTAGGCAATTTTCTTTACTCTGCTTCTACAAAAGTTTCCCTCAATTTTTGAATACCCATTGTGTTTTTTTCTCAATCACCTGGGAGGAACCATCTATTGTCCTGTCCTGAAGGGAGTTCCTCCTAGTCTGGTCAGACCTTTGTATGGTAATTAAGATTTAAATTCCCTGTTAGGAAATCTGCTGGGTTAAGGGAATTTTCAGTGGTTAATGTTAAATTATCTTTTTCTAACAGAATAGCCCCATATTTTAAGATTTTTGAGTTAGTAAGCTACCCTTTTTGCTTTTTTGACTTAGAATAGCTCTGAACTGGTGAGGTGTGCTCACAATGAAATTTTTCAATTTTATTTTTAATTTCTTTATTGAGCCACTGGTCATTCATCATCATATTGTTTAATTTTCACAGATTTGTATTGTTTCCAAAATACTTATGTTATTAATTTCTAGTTTTATTCCTTCGTAGTCAGAGTAGATGCTCAATATTACTTCAATTTTTTTTAATGTTTAAGACTTGAGTTGTGACCTAATATATGATCTGTTTCTGAGAATAATCCTTGTGCTGAGGAAAAGAATGTGTACTCTGCAGCTCTTAGATGAAATGTTCTGTAAATATGTATTAGATCTATAGTGCATGTTAAGTTTGTCTATAGTGCAGATAAACTCTGATGTTTCTTGTTGGTGTTTTGTCTGGAAGATGTGTCTAGTGCTGAAAGTGAGAAGATGATGTCTCTAGCTATTTTGGATCAGAGCCTATCTCTCCCTTTAACTCTAAAACTATATTTTTTCTATATCTTGGTGCTCCAGTATTGGGTACATATATATTTAAAATTGTTATATTCTCTTACTTAATTGACCCCTTTTCATTATGTAGTGACCTTGTTTGACTCTTCTAATAGTTTTTTGTCTTGAAATATAATTTGTCTGATATAAGTATAGCAACTCCCGTTTTTGTTTGTTCGTTTGCATTGGCATGGAATATCTTTTTCCATCACTTAATTTTTAGTCTGAGTGGTTTTTTTTTTTTTTGTTTGTTTGTTTCTTGAGACGGAGTCTCACTCTGTCTCGCCCAGGCTAGAGTGCAGTGGCACGATCTTGGCTCACTGCAAGCTCTGCCTCCCGGGTTGACGCCATTCTCCTGCCTCAGCCTCCCGAGTAGCTGGGACTACAGGCGCCCACCACCACACCTGGCTAATTTTTTTGTATTTTTAATAGAGACGGGGTTTCACCGTGTTTGCCAGGATGGTCTTGATCTCCTGACCTCGTGATCTGCCCGCCTTGGCCTCCCAAAGTGCTGGGATTACAGGCGTGAGCCACCGCGCCCAGCCTAGTCTGAGTGTTTTTATAGGTGATATATGTTTCTTGTCGGCAACAGTTTAACGGGTCTTGTCTTTATTTTATTCATTTGGATAGCTATGCCTTTGATTGAAGCATTTAGTTCATTTACATTTGATGTTATTATTGATAAATAAAGAATTACTCCTGCCCTTTTGTTATTTGTTTTCTGTTTGTTTTGTGGCATTCTCATCCTTCTTTCTTTCCATGCTGTCTTCCTCTAGTGAAGATAATTTTATCTGGTGAGATGATTTATTTTGTTTTATTATTTCTTTTTTTTTTTTTTTTTTTTTTTTTTGCTTTTTTAGTTTTTGTGTGTCCATTGTATGTTTTTTGGTTTGAGATTTCCATGAGGCTTGCAAATCATATCTCATAATCCATTATTTTAACCTGATAACATCCTCACGCTCTTTGAAGAAACAAATAAAAAAGCAAAAGAAATCTAATACAAACTTGCCTTGATTTTATCCCCCCACTTATAAAGGTTTTATTGTTTCTATTTATGTCTTACTGTTCTGACTACATCTTGAAAAGTTGTTGTAGTTATTATTTTTATTGGCTGATCATTTAGTCTTTCTGCTTAGGATAAGAGTATTTATACACCACAGCTACAGTGTTATAATATTTTTTTGTTTTTCTCTGTACTAACTTTTACCAGTGAGTTCTGCACTTTCAGGTGATTATTTGTTGCTCATTAATGTTCTTTTTGTTTTCTTTTCTGATTGCAGTACTCCCTTTAGCATTTGTTTTAGGACATGTCTGGTTTGATGAATTTCCTAATCTTTTGTTTGTCTAGAAAAGTTTTTATTTCTCACTCATGTTTGAAGTATATTTTTGCTGGATATGCTGTTGTAGGGTAAAAGGTTTTTTTTTTTTCCTTTAGCACTTTAAATATGTCATGCCCCTCTTTTCTGACCTGTAAGGTTTCCAGTGAAAAGTCTGATGTCAGATGTATTAAAGCCCCATTGTATGTTATTTATTTATTTCCTCTTTCTGCTTTTGGATCCCTTCTTTATTCTTGACCTTTGGGATTTAATTATTAAATGCTTTGAGGTAGTCTTGTTTGGGTTAAATATGCTTGGTGTTTTACCTCTTGTACTTGAATATTGATATCTTTGTCTAGGTTGGGGAAGTTCTCTGTTATTATCTTTTTTTTTTTCTTTTTAATTTTAAATTAATTTTATTTTATATATTTTTTCTATTGGCTCTGTCTTTCTCGAGATGAATTTTGTTTTTTATTTTTTTATTTATTTATTTATTTATTTATTTATTTATTTTTATTTTTATTTTTTTTTTTTGTTATTATCTTTTTTAAATAAACTTTCCACTCCTTTCTTTTTTTTTTACCTTCTCTTTAATGCCAGTAACTCTTAGATTGGCCCCTTTGAGGCAATTTTCTAGAGCCTGTTGGTGTACTTCATTGTTTCCTTTTTTTTTTCTTTTTTCTCGTCTGACTATGCATTTTGTCTCCTCTGTGTACAGGTTAAGGGTAGCCTTAACCAGGAGCCACTGACATCCCTGTCCACGAGGAGTACTTCCAGTCTACCACTGATGTTCCATTAAGGCCCAAGATCTCTTAAGGCAGCTTGAGGTGAATGCTGCCTGGCCTGGGACTCATCCTTCAGGGCAGTGGCCTCTCGTCTGGTCCAGACCTTGTCCAGAAATGACAATCAAGAGTCAAATCTTGGAATTAGGGACCCTAAGAGCTTCCTTGGTGCCTTACCTTCCTATGGTGGGGTTTGTACCTCAAACCAGCAAGTTTCAGAGGCTCACCCAAGGCCTTCAATGTATTACCTGGGTATCACTGCTGGTTATTTGAGGTCAGGGGCTCTTCAGGTAGCAGACAATGAATGCTGCTAGTACTGGGTTCCTTCCTTCCAGGCAGTGATTTCACTTTTGGACCAGGGTTTGTCTAGAAATGTTGTCTGGGAGCTAGGGCCTGGAATAGAAATGTGATGGTTAATACTGAGTGTCAACTCTATTGGACTGAAAGATACAAAGTATTGATCGTGGGTGTGTCTGTGAGGGTGTTGCCAAAGGAGATTAGCCATTGAGTTAGTGGGCTGGGAAAGGCAGACCCACCCTTAATCTGGGTGGGCACAATCTAATCAGCTGCCAGCATGGCTAGAATATAAGCAGACAGAAAAATGTGAAAACAGAGACTGTCCTAGCCTCCCAGCCTACATCTTTCTCCCATGCTGGATTCTTCCTGCCCTCGAACATCAGACACCAAGTTCTTCAGTTTTGGAACTCGGATTGGTTCTCCTTGCTCCTCAGTGTCTGCAGGCAGCCTATTGTGGGACCTTGTGGTGGTGTGAATTTATATATATATATATATATATATTTCCTTAGTTCTATTTCTCTACAGAACCCTGACTAATACAGATTTTGATACCAGGGCTGGTTCTAGAAGAATAGAATATTAAAGATGAAATTCTTTTGTTGGTTTGAGGGTTTCTGGAGTTGGCTGCTTAATATAATTAGACATAAAAATGTTAAGGACTCTACTTCTAATAGTATGGAGAACACTGATGGCCCTTGGTGTGAACTGTTTAGAGGCTTAGCAAAATAAATGCATTTGACACTCCTGATTCATTGCTCATGAGAGGCAAGGAGTTTAGTGACTATACATCATACCTTTTGACCATATGTAAAGAACCAAGGAACATAATGAAGCTGATTGGTTGCTCCTAACTTCAGTGGACAAAGTGGTGAAAAAAATGATGAACTCGGGGATTCTACTCCCAGCTTCAGAAGCAAATACTGAGTCTCAGATCTGCTAAGATTGACCTGAGTGAGAGTCTTATCTCCTGTAGAAAAAGAGCTAAAATTGTGGAAAAGCAGACACAAGCTCTTATCATGCAAGTAGCTGACCTTCAATGAAACGTGCATTCACAGCCTTGCCAGGTGTTTATTGTTAAAGTGAGGGCATTGGTTGGAAAAGAATGGGACCCTGCCACTTGGAATGGAGACATGTGGGAGGACCCTGATGAAGTTGGGGACACTGAGTTTGTATACTCTGATAAACCTTTTTTGCCAGAGGAAACAGCTTCCCCATCCCCAGTAGTGGCAACACCCCCTCCCCAACCCATGCTGCCATCAGCCTTTCCACCTTTGTCTGAGGAGGTAAACCCTGCACTGCCTGAGGCAACAATGATGGCCTCCCCTGAGGTAGTTGTCATTCAAGATAATGTTGATCCTCCTCAGGAGCTACCCCCAACACCCCTGTTTGCTTCTAGACCTGTAACTAGACTAAAGTCCTGATGGGCTCCTAGAGGTGAGATTGAGAATTGATGTTTAGTCTAGTCAGTGGGTTGAGAAAGGCAGACTCACCCTTAATCTGGATAGGCACAATCTAATCAGCTGTCAGCTCAGCTAGAACATAAGCAGGCAGAAAAATGTGGAAGGAGAGATTGGCCTAACCTCCTAGCCTACATCTTTCTCCTGTGCTGGATGTTTCTGCCCTTGAACATCAGACTCCAAGTTCTTTAGTTTTGGAACTTGAACTGGCTCTCTTTGATCCTCAGCCCGCAGACAGCCTATTGTGAAACCTTGTGATCACGTGAGTTAATACTTAATAAACTTATACATATATATATATATGTGTGTGTGTGTGTGTGTGTGTGTGTGTGTGTGTGTGTGTGTATGTATATGTATATGTATATATTCTGTTTCTATAGAGAACCCTAATACAGGGGGCCTCATGACCCTGACCAGTACCATATCCTGCTGTGGCTGAGCTGGTATCCAAGATGCAAGTCAAAGTCCTCCCCACTCTGTCCTTTCCTCTCCTCTAGCAGAATAGATGGGTCTCTTTTGGAGCCGTGAGCTGTGCAGCCTGGGGTTTGAGGAGGGGTGATGCCAGCACCTCTTGGTTGCCCCAGCTGTGTCTCAGCATGTCATATGCCCTACCAGTCCACTGTCTCTGGATCTAGTTTAACCCTAGGATTCAACTAAAATTTGCAGTCCCTATGGCCTAGACTTCCTTTCGAGTTCACTTAGAGACCACGAGTCCTTTGGTCCTCTATGAGGAGATTTATGGGCACGTGAGTTCAGACTGCTTGGATAGGTGATTTATCTCTGTTTAGGGCTGGTTTAAATGCTCCTTCTGTGCATGGGCATTAGCTGAGTTTAGTCTGGTCCTTTTTTCTGCTCTAACAGAATGAGACTGAGTTTAATGCCTCACAATTGCTGTCTTCTCTGTCCCTCAGCACTCAGAGAAGCTCTCTGCACCAGGCCACCACTGCCAGGGGTGGGGAAGGAGTGGCATCAGCAGTTCATGACTGTTTTTTTCTATCTCTTTAGTGCTTCTTTCAGCAATATGATGTTAAAACCAGGTACTATGAGTGCTGATTTGGGGTTCTTATAAGGTGCTTTTTCTTTGTAGAAAGTTGTTAATTTGATGTCCTTGTGGGCGGGCTATGATTGATGGAGCTTTCTATTCTCCCATCTTGTTCCAACTCTGCCCTTAAATATTGCTATCTCTCTCTAGGTTTGGAAAGTACTGTGTTATTATCCCTTCGAATAAATGTTATGTCCTTTTCTCTCTCTCTACCTTCTCCTTAAGGTCAATAACTCTTAGATTTGCTTTTTTGAAACTGCTTTCTAGATCTTGTAGGCATGATACTTTTTTATTGTTTATTCTTTTGTCTTCTCTGTGTATTTTCAAATAGCCTGTCTTCGAACTCACTAATTTTTTTCTGCTTGATCTAATCTATTCTGCTATTAAGAATCTGTAACTCATTCTTCAGCATGTGAATTACATTTTTTCAACTCGAGTTTCTCCTTGATTCTTTTTAATTCTTTCAGTCTTTTTGTTAAGTTTATCTGATATCATTCTGAATTTTTTCTGTGTATTATCATTTGTTTCCTTGAGTTTCTAACAAACAGCTATTTTGAATTCTCTGCCTGAAAATTTACATACCTCTGTCTCTGGTCACTTATTTACTTCAGTTCATGAGATCATATTTTCCTGGATCATCTTGATGCTTATGGATGTTCACTGGTTGCTGGGCATTGAAGAGTTAATTATTTAATGTAGTCTTCACAATATGGGCCTATTTGTACCTGGGATTTGTTTTGGAGGGAGGAAGGCTTTACACGTGTTTGAAGGGACTTGGGTGTTATGATCTAAGTCTTTGGTCACTGCAGCTATGCAACCATGTCTGCATTAGTGGGCACCCAGAGCCAAGTAACACTGCGGCTCTTGCAGATTCATAGATGTTCTTGCTGCCTAGTTTGTCTTGGGTAGATTCAGAAGAATTCTCTGAATTAACCATGCAGAGAGTTTTGTTTTGTTCCCCTGCTTTCATCCAAACAAATGGTGTCTCTTTTTCTGTGCTGAGCTCCTTGGAGTTTGGGAAGGTGTAGCCATGCACCCCTGTGGCCACCATAACTGGGACTGCACTGGGTCAAACCTGATGCCAGCAGTGCACTGCACTGGGTCTCACCCAGGGCTCACTGTATCAACAACCTGGCTACTGCCTCTGTTTGTTCAAGGCCCTTGGGCTCTACAGTCAGCAGGTGGCAAAGCCAGCCAAGCTTATCCCCTTTCCTTCAAGGCTGTGAGTTCTTTCTGAACCTAGGCAGGGCTAGAGATTCTGTCCACAAGCCAGGGCCTGGAGTTGGAAATCTTAGGAATCTACCTGGTGCTCTATTCTATGGTGCCTAAGATGACATAGAAGCCATAAGACAGTCCTTTCCCCTCTTCCCGTCCATTTCTACAAGCAGAAGAATCTCTTGCCATGAACACCACCACCACAGGTTTGTTGGGAGTAGTCCCAGGCCACCACCAATGTTCACTCAAGGCTGAAGGAGTCTTCAGTCAGGTTGTGGTGAATGCTGCCAGTTTTTGAACCCACTCTTCAGGGAATTAGGCTCCCCTCTTGCCCTGGCCAGAAAGGCCACCAAATAGCCAAGGCCTGGAATCAAGGACCCCAAGTACCCACTTAGTACTCTACCCAATCATGCCTTAACTGACACCTAAGCTGCAAGACAAAGTCCTCTTTACTCTTCTCTCTGCTTTTCTCAGGCAGAAGACTTACCTGTAACCTCCAGCTGGGAATTTGTTCCATCAGTCCTGAAGCCAGCATGTCTGAGTAATAATCAGACATGGCGAGTGTTACCTGGCTACCACTGCTAATTATTCAGGGCCCAAGGGCTCTTTAGTCATTAGGTAATAAATTCTGCCAGGACAGGGCTTCTCTTTTCAAGGCAGTGAGTTTCCTTATGACCTAAGTTTTTTGGCTAAGTTGGTATATATGTTGCAAGACAAAGTCCTTCGTGGTCATCTCTCTCCTCGAGTGGAAGAAAGTCTCTTTCAGAGCTGTGAGCTGTGCTGCCTGGGGTTGAGAAAGTAGTGGCTCAAGCACTTCCTTGGATCCCCTGGTTGCCATCTCAGTAAGTCACATGTCCCCCAATTCCACAGGCTCCAAGCTCAGCACAGCACTAGAACTCACTTAGGAGCTGCAGTTTTTGTGGCTTCATCTGCCATTCCAATTTATTTAGTACCCCAGAGCACGTTAGCTTGCAGTGGTGACATTTGCTGAAACTCAAGTTCCAACCACTGTGATGCATGATTCCTCTCTGGCTAGGGATGTTCTAAATGTTTCCTCCATGGGCTTCAACTGAGTTCTGTCCAATGTTGCTTTCCACTATGACCTGGCAGAACTGACTTCCACTGCAATGTCCCACACCACTATACTCTTTCTCCTCCAAGCACAGAGATTCTTCATGCCATGTAGCCACTGCTGGAAAATGAGGGGAAGGTGGTGTCTGCAATTCAAGAATGTCTTTTTTATTCTCTTCACTACCTCTTTCTAAGCTGTGAAGTTAAAACTAGATACTGTGATCATTCAGCTGATATTTGATTCTTATGAATGTGCTTTTTTGTGTTGATAGTTGTTAATTTGGTGTTTGTGTAGGGAGGATGATGGGTGGGCTCCTATTTGGCCATCATGTACCAACTTGTCTGGACATGTTTTATTATAATTTTACCAAATTTATTAGTTGTTTCTTCCAAAATGTCTAATCTGCATGTATTAGGTTGTTATTGCATTACTATAAATAAGTAAATGAGATTAAGTAATTTATAAAGAAAAGAAGTTCATTTGGCTCAAGGCTCAGCAGGCTTTATAGAAAGCATGATGCTGACATCTGCTTGGCTTCTGGGGAGTCCTCCAGAAACTTACAATTATTGCAGAAGGTGAAGGGGGAGTAGGCACATCGTATGGCAAAAGCAGGAGCAAAATAGAGAAGGGGGGGCAGCACACACTTTTGAATAACCAGATCTCATGAGAGCTCACTCACTATCTTGAGGACAGTACCAAAGGGATGGTACTAAATCACTCATGTGAGATTTGCTTCCATGATCCAATCACCTTCCACCAGACCCCACCTCCAACATTGGGGATTACATTTTGATATGAGATTTCAGCAGAGCCAACATCCAAACTATATCACTGAATTAATTTCATCTAGAAAATTTTTATCTCAGGTTTTGTAGTTTATCTCTAGAAGTGCAGTATGGATCTTTTGGGTTTTTATTTTTAATTTTACATGTCTCTATGTAACATGATCAATATTTTCTCTAATATCAGCATATGAAATATAGTTATAATAATGGTTGTAGTATACTTGTCTACTAATGTTATCATTTTTGGAGTGAATTGTGATTCATTTATTTTCTCCTTATTTTCCCATGTCTTTGTCTACCTGTTATTTATAACTTACTGCCAGATGTAAATTTTTAACTTTGCATTCTGGATTTTCTTTTTCTTATAAATATTCTTCACATTTATTCAGCAGTGCAGTTTAAATGCTTGGAAACAGATCTCTTTGTGCTTTTTTAAGCTTTCTTTGGAGTTACCACAGCTAGAATTTAGTCTGTGGGAATTTTTTTTTCCCCATTACTGAAATAAGAAACTTTTTGTTACTCTAACTCACGCACTTTGAAATATGAGGTACTCCACTTTGGGGGTTAATAATAGGTAGTTTTGTCGGCCGTATGCCACCTTTGAGTATTGCTTCAAGTGGTTCTTTTCCCTCCTTAACTAGATTTCACACATTCACTCACTGATGAGTACACAACTGAAGAGTCAAGGGAAACTCATCGCAAAACTTCAGAGTTCTCCCTATGTAAGAAATCTCTTCATTACGATGTTCTGTTCTGTAAATTTTATTTTCCTTGGCCTCTCTAGATCCCAAATCCATTACTTCAACTCATATAGACATCCAGGCTCTGCCTGGAATCTTCTTCCTTGTAACTTTGTGAACTAAGTGAAGGCAATTGTAGAGTGCATTCAGTTTTTTTTTCCATCTCCAAGGGATATTGTCATTTGTTGATCCATATCTAATGTTTGAAAAAAGTAAATTCACATATTCTATTTTCAAATTTTTTTCACATGATAAGGTATATTTAATGCCTCTTACACCATATTTACTGGAGTAAATATTATATAAATTATAAAAAATTTTATAAAAGCTTTATCAAAATGCAATTCACATACCACACAATTCACCCATGTACACTATACAATTCAATGTTTTAGTATATTCACAAATTGTGCAACATACACCATAATTGATTTTAGAAAACTTTTATCATCCTGAAAATAAAGTCTTTATCTCATAGCAGTTACTCATTCTTGCCCCCATAACCACCCAGTCCTAGGTAACCACTATTCTACTTTCTTTCTTTTCTGATTTGTCTACTCTTTAATTTTATGTAAATGGAATTATACAATGTGAATTATGTTGTGACTGATTCTATTTAACACAATATTTTCAAGGTTTATTCATGTTACATGTGTCACTGTGTTAGTTTTTGTTGATTAATAATATCCCATTATGTGGACATACCACATATTATTTATCCACTTATCAATTGGCAGGTATTGGCTTGTTTCCAGTTTTTAGCTTTTGTGAATGGTGCTACTATGGATATTCATGAACAAGTTTTTCTGTGAGCATATTCTTTATTCCTCTTGAGTATGTAAGTAAGAGTGAAATTACTAGATTATAGGAAACTTATGTTTCTCCTTTGAGGAATTGGCAAACTGTCTGCAAAGGGGATATATCATTTTACATTTCCACCAGCAATGTGTGATGGTCCCAATTCTTAATATCTTCACTAACAGTTGTTACTGTCCTGATTTTAAATTATAGCCATTCCAGTGTGTTCAAAGGGGTACCTCACTGTAGCTCTGATTTGCAGTTTCCTAATTTGAAATTTCCTAATGCACATCTTTCCATGTGCTTATTTGCAATTTGAATACCTTCTTTGGAAAAAATGTTTATTTAGATTGTTGTCTACTTTTATTGGGTTATTTGTCTTTTTATTGAATTTTAATATTTTTTTATATATTCTATATTTAATTCCCCGATTAGATCTATTATTTGCAAAGTTTTTCTCCTATTCTATGGGTTGTCTTTCACTCTCTTTGCAGGAGAGGGAGAGATTTTCTTCAATCTGTGGGAATCTTGTGGGTTTGAATTAAGGGTAATTTCCCACAGAAAGGGTTTATATTTGCTTAGTCTTTCATTTTCTTGATTTTTCTGTTCTTCAAAAAATTTTTCTTGTGATTTTGATTTCATATCTAAGAAACAATTTCCAAATCCAAGGTTATAACCATTTATATGTTTGTTTTCTTCTAAAAGTATTTATTCAAATACTAAGAGCATTATAAGTGCTTACATTTAGGTTTCTGATACATTTTGAGTGATTTTTTGTATATGGTGTACCTTGAATCTGTAAATCAATTTGGATAGTATTACCAGCTTAACAATAATAAGTCTTCTGATCTATGAACATGGGATGTCTTTTCATTTATTTAGCTCTTCTTTACATTTTTTTGTTTTTTGCTTGTTTGTTTTGGCTTTTTTTTCCAATATAAAAAATCTTGCACTTACTTTAAATTTACTGTCAGGTGACTTTTTAATGTTATACATAGGATTGTTTTCTCAATGTTATTTTAAGATTGCTTATTGCTAGTGTATAAAATATAATTGATTCTTGCATATTGATCTTGTATTCTAATATTTGATGACTTTCTTTTTTTCTAGTAGTTTTGCTAGTTTAGTCATTGAGATTTGTTAATATACGGGCCCATGTTATATGCAAACAGATATAGTTCTAATTTTTTTCAAATCTGAATGCCTTACAATAAGTTGAGGAGGAGGTAACACTCTCAAATCACTCTGTAAGGCAGTCATTACTATGATTAAAAGGCCAAAGACACTATAAGAAACAAAAAATACAGATAATCATCAATGATGACTATTGATGTAAACTTCCTGAACAAAATACTAGCAAGCAAAATTCAATGGTGTATTAAAAGGATTATAGACTATAACCAAGTAAAATTTTTTCCTGAAATGCTAGTATGGGGCAACATAAGAACATTGATTAATGTAATATATCACATTAATAGGATTAATAAAAAAGATCACATAATTATCTCAATTGATGCAGAAAAAGTATTTGCCAAAATTCAACACCTTTTCATAATTTAAAAAAAAGCCACTCAGTGAACCAGTAATAGAAGAAAACTACTTCAACATAATAAAAGTCATATGTGAAAAGCTCACAACTATCCTCATACTTAATGGTGAAAGTTTGAAAGCTTTTCCTTTAAGATCAGGAACAAGACTAGGATGCTTACAAGCATGGGAAAATCACTTTCATTTCAATACACTAACAATGAACTATCTGAAAAAGAAATTTAGAAAACAATTCCATTTACAAGAGCAAAAAATATATAAAATATTTAGGAGTAAATTTAACCAAGGAGGCTGCTATGTTCTGAATTCCTCAGTCCCCCAAATTCATATGTCAAAACCTAATCACTTCTGTGATTAAATTAGGAGATGGGGGACCCTTTCTACATAATTAGATCAGGAGGGTTTAGCCCTTATAGATGGGATTAATGTCCTTATAAAAGAAGCCCCAGAAAGCTGCCTTGTCTCTTCCACCATGTAAGGACACAGGCAGAAGTCATCTATTAACCAGAAAAACCTAACCTCACCAGACACTTATCCTGCTGGTGCCTTGACTTCCCAACCTCCAGAGCTGTAAAAAAATTAAGTCATGTTGTTTATAAGCCACCAGGTTTATAGTATTTTGTTATAGCAGTCCAAACAGGATAAGACAGAGTTGAGCAACTTATATATTCAAAACTACAAAGCTGTGCTAAAACAACTTGAAGAAGACACCAATAACTAGAAAGACATTTCATATTCATAGATTGGAAGACTTAATATTGTTAAGATGTGAAGAATACCCAAAGTAATGTACAGCTTCAATGTAATTTCTATCCCAGTATAAGCAACAGTTTTTTCATAAGTAGAAAAATTCATTTTACAATTCATATACAATCTCAAGATACTTTGAATAGCCAAAACAATCTTGAAAGAGAACAAAGTTGGAGATATCACACTTCCTGATTTCAAAACTTACTACAAAACTACAGAAATCTAAACAATGTAGTGTTGGCATAAAGGCAGACATACAGACCAAGGAAGTAGGGTAAGGAACTAAGAATTAAACTCTCACATATATGTGTGATTTTCCACAAGGATGCAAAGACCATGAAATGGCGGGTCAGTCTTTTCAACAAATAGTTTTTGGAAAACTAAATATCCACATTCAAAGGAATAAAATTTGAACCTTACCTTTCACTACATAGAAATGTTAACTCAAAATTGATCTAGGACCTAAACATAGGAACTGAACAATGAGATCACTTGGACTCGGGAAGGGAAACATCACACACCGGGGCCTATCATGGGGAGGGCGGAGGGGGGAGGGATTGCATTGGGAGTTATACCTGATGTAAATGACGAGTTGATGGGTGCTGACGAGTTGATGGGTGCAGCACAGCAACATGGCACAAGTATACATATGTAACAAACCTGCACGTTATGCACATGTACCCTAGAACTTAAAGTATAATAATAATAAAAAATAAATTTTAAAAAAAAGAGCTAGAACTGTAAAATTCTTAGCATAAAACATAGGCAGGAAGCTCTATGACGTTTGATTTGGCAATGATTTATTGAATATGACACCACAGACAAATATAAATAAATTGGACTACTACATCAAAATTATAAACATCTGTGCAACAAAGGACAAAATGAACAGAGGAAAAAGGCAACTCACAGAATATGAGAAAGTTGCATGGAACAGAGAAGAGTGAGACAGGACAGCTGCCCACCTGGGATTGGCATGGAGCCAAGGAAGGCTCCCCACTGTGGGGAAATGGTGAGTAAGCGAGAGTCCCCAATGACCTTTACTTCAGTCATGTACCTTTGCAATCCCAGAAACAGAAGATTCCCCCTGCCCAATCCCCTCTCTACAGGGCATACAGACTGACATTGAGAGCTGCCCGAAGTCTGAGTAGAAATGCCCCTCAGACACACATGGAATCCTAGGGGCCTTGGATTCCTGAGCACCATCGCAGCAGTAGCTCCACCAACAAGGGAAGCCAGGCGCTCTTGGATGCCACCAGGATAAAAGCTGCATCCACAGTGCTGAGGATTGAACAGATTGCAGGCCTTCCCACTACTACACCTTGCCAGACAAAATCCACAGGCCTAGGGCCCCAAGGCAACCACCCAACCAACCCCTCTGAACTCTCAAGCCAGTAGCAATTCCAGCTTTCCCTGGTATGAAGCTCCCAAAGGAAAGACAGCCCCCTATTTTTTGACTGCCACAGCCCCAGCTCCTACTGATCTCAGGCTTAAGAGAGAGCAAAAGGCCTAAGAACTATTGCAGGCCTCCAGCACAATGCCACCACACTTTACAGAAAAGTGTTCAGACTATTTTCCACCCAGGTCCCTGACCCTCCTACTCCTCACTCTGCAGGACCTCTAAACATGGGACCCAAGCACAGCCACCACAGCACTTGAGCCCTTGGACATGTAGTAGCTCTGCATTTCCCTGAAACAGGGAATTCAGAGGTAGAAGACCTACCATTTTTGCTGCTCTGCAGCCTCCAGTCCTACTGCCCTCAGGCTCTGGAGGAAGTAAAGAACTTAAAAACTATCACAGGTCTCCAGCACAACTGAATTGCAGAAAAGTGGTCAGATTGTTTTCAGTGCAGTTCCTTGCTGCTGTTACTCCTCACTGTCTCTCAACATGGGCCTTTAGCACAACTGCACTCGCCCCACTTGAACATTTCAGTTAATGGTGGCTCTGCATTTGTCTGGGAAAGTAATCCCAGAGTAAATCCACAGACTCTCGGCCATAGCAGCTGCAGTGGAACTGTTCTTACTGCCCTTGGGCTGGGGAATAAAAAAGGTGCCCAGTCGCTTCACTGGCACCTCCAATACATCACAGCTGCCATATACACAGGAGCTCAGTGTCTCTTCCCTGTGAACCTCCACCCCCTACCCTTCAGCAGGCAAGGCCCAAGCTTGGGCCCACAGTGCAGCTGACCCATGCATGCATGAACATTCCCATTGGCAGCAGCTTTGCATTTCTGGGGTACAGCTCCCAGAAGCAACTGGAAGTCCCTCTGACATTGCCACTGCAATGCTGTTGCCCTTGCTGCATTCAGACTGGTAAAGGAACAAGGAACCTGAGTGCCTTACTTGCACCTCCAATATGCTTCGGCTGCCCTATAAAGAAGAGGCCAGTCTGTCTTCCTCTGAACCCACTGATTCCCCTGCTTATCGCCAGGCAGGGCCCTCTGGCTTGGGCCCATGATGCAACTTCCCCACCCTGGGCTGAGCATTTTGATTGGCAGAGGCTCTGCATTTCTCTGGAGTGGAGCCCCAAGAGACAAGTGAAAGACCCTCTGCCCAAAGGCTCCTAGATCTGATAAACAATTTCAGTGAAATTTCAGAATACAAAATCAATGTACAGAAATAAGTGGCACTTCTTTACACTAATAACATCCAAGCTGAGAGCAAAATAAAGAATACAATCCCATTCTCAATAGCCGCAAAAAGAATTAAATACTTAGAAGTACAGCTAACCATGCAGGTGAAAGATCTCTTTAATGAGAGACTTTCCAAAACACTGGAAAGTGTTTTGAAAATAAATTGCTGATTTCTTTGGAAACACTTGGATAGAAATCAGTGATGACACAAACAAAGAGAAAATCATTCCATGCTCATGGATAAGAAGAGTTAATACTGTTAAAATGACCACACTGCCCAAAGCAATTTACAGATCCAGTGTTATTCCTATCAAACTACTAAAACTGTTTTTCACAGAATAGGAAAATTCCATTTTAAAATTCATTTCGAAGGAAAAAACAACCCCATATCCATAGCAATCCTATACAAAAAGAACAAAGCTGGAAACATCTCATGACCCAATTTTAAATTATACTACAAGACTACAGCAACCAAAAGCAACATGGTACGGATACAAAAACGGACAAATAGACAAAGGGAACAGATTATAGAACTCAGAAATAAAGCTGAACATCTACAATCATCTGATCTTTGACAAAGCTGACAATAAGAAATGGTGAAACTACTCCCTATTCAATAAACACTGCTAGAATAACTGGCTAGCCATATGCAGATTGAAACTGGACCCATTCCTTTTACCATATACAAATATCAACTCAAGATGGATTAAAGACTTAAATGTAAAACCTAAAACTATGAAAACCTTAGAAGACAACCTAGGCAATATCATTCTGGACATAGGAACTGGCAAAGATTTTATGACCAAGATGCCAAAAGCAATTACAAAAGAGGCAGAAATTGATAAGTAGGACCCAATTAAATGAAACAGCTTCCACACAGCTAAAGAAACTATGAACAGAGTAAAGGGACAACCTATTAAATGAGAAAAAAATATTTTCAAGCTATTCATCTGACAATCTCATATTCAGAATCTATATGGAACTCAAACAAATCAACAAGCAAAAATCAAACAACCCCATTAAAAATGGGCATAGGACATGAGCAGAAAACATACATGCAGTCAACAAGCACATGAAAAAAAATTCAGTATCACTAATCATTAGGGAAATGCAAACCAAATCCACAATGAAATACCACCTCACACCAGTCAAAATTGCTATCTTAAAAAAAAATACTTTCAAAATTGTAGAGAAAAGAGGACACTTATACGCTGCTGGTGGGAATGTAAATTAGTTCAATTACTGTGAAAAGCAGTCTGGAAATTTCTTAACGAACTTAAAATAGAACTACCATTTGACCAGCATCGCACTACTGGGCATATACCCAGAGAAATAGAAATTGTGCTGCCATAAAGACATGAGCACACATATGTTAATTTCAGCATTAATAACAAAGATACAGAATCAACCTTGATGTCCATCAGAGGTGGAGAGGATATAGAAAATGCGATATATATACAACGTGGGATACTATGCAGCTATAAAAAAGAGGATCATGGCCTTTGCAGCAACACAGTTGGAACTGGAGGCCAGTATTCTAGGCAAATTAACCCAGAAACAAAAAAACAAATGCCACATGTTCTCACTTATAAGTGGGAGCTAAATATTGAGTAAACATGGACACAAAAAAGGAAACAATAGACACTGAGGCCTACTTGAGGGTGGAGGGTGGGAAGAATATAAGGACTAAAAAATTTTCTATCAGATATTGTGCTGATTACTTGGGTGACAAAATTGTCTGCACACCAAACACCCACAAAACGCAATTTACCCAGGTAACAAATCTAAACATGTATCCCTTGAACATAGAACAAAAGTTTGAAAGAAAATAATTACATATTACTTATCTGATAATGGATTAATATCAAGAATATGTAACAAACTCATACAACTCAACAACAAACAACCTGATTTTAAAATGGGCAAACTGCTTGAATAGACATTTCTTCAAAGAAGATATACAAATGGCTAACAAGCATATGAAAATATGCTGAATTTCATGAATTATTAGAGAAATGCAAGTCAAAACCACAATGAGATGCCACCCAGCACCTAATAATATGGTTGCTATGTAAAAACAACAACAAAAGTAAATAGCAAGTGTTGGCAAGGATGTGGAGAAATTGGAACACTTTGCACTGTTGGTGGAGATGTAAAAAGGTCCAACTGCAATGGGAAAACAGAATGGTGGTTCCTCTGAAAATTAAAAATAGAATTACCATATGACCCAGCAATTCAAGTTACAGGTTTATATCCATAGGAATGGAAAGCAGGGACTAAAATAAATATTTACACATCCTCATGTTTAATAGCAATATTATTCACAATAGCCAAAACTTGCAAACAACGAAATAGTCTATCAATGGATGAATGGATGAATAAAATTAGATATACACATACAATGGAATATTATTCAGCCTTATAAAGAAAGGAAACTCTGAGAAATGCTACAAAGTTCGTGGGCATTATGCTAAGTAAAATAAGCCAGTCACAAAAGGACAAATACTGTATTATTCTACTGATACGAGGAAACTGGCACAAATTCATAGAGACGGAAAATAGAATGCTGGTTATGAAGGGCTGAGGGAAGGGAGGAATTGGGAATTATTATTCAATGGGTATAGAGTATTGGTTTTGCCAGATGAATTGTGTAGATGGGTGATAGTGATGGTTGCACAATATAAATACGCTTAATGCCAATGAACCATACAATTAAAATGGTTGTTAATAAATTTATGTTATATGTATTTTACCACAATTAAAAATTTTAAAAATTAATTGACCATAAATATATAGTTTACTTTTAGACTCATTTATGTTCTATTGATATGCAGGCCCTTTTTTATGCCAGTAAAATAAAAGTATTCCCATAGATACAACATGTATGAATCACAAAAAATAATTTGCTGAGGGAAAAAAGACAAACGGAAAAGAGGACATATTGTGAATTATTATTTATATGATGTTTTAGAAATAACATAACAAATTTATAGAAATGGAAAGCAGACCAATATTTGCCTGCAAGTTATGAGGGTAAAGATCAATGAGGAAAAGACATGAAGAAACGTTATCAGGAGATGATAAAGTTCTCTATACTGATAGTGGTTTGGGTTATACAGATATATGCAATTGTCAAATACAACAAATTGTGTAGTTAAGATTTGTGCATTTTTCCTTTATGTAAATTTTACTTCAAAAGGAAAAGAAACTGCAAAGAAATATTGAACTACAGTTAATCATTGGCGTGCTAAATTACTTAGGGTTGGAATATACTGTTGCCTATGGCTTACTTTAAAATGCATCCCCAAATAATAGAAGTTTCTGAATAGATAACGGATGGACATAGAAACATATATGTGATTAAGTAAAGATAGAAATCTGCTTATACTGCAGTCTCTAGATAGTAGTTATAGTGATACTTACTGTACAACTCAGTCGACCTCTCTGGGCGTTTAATCAGTTTTGTAATAAAATATTAGCAAAAGTGGAATTGTGCTAAGTATACATTTTGTACACTACTTAACTCACCTTCAGTATAGCTTGATCATATCTCCTCATTATTTTATGTGCTACTGATATCATTTCAATGAACATATTCTGTCATTTCTGCCTTAGGGTGTGTTTTATAATTTTGTGGTCATTAGCTTGCTAAATTGCATGGGAGTGAAAACTTGGTTCTCTTGTGAAGAATTATTGCCTAGAGTTATTTCCTTGAGGTAAAATCTTCAGGGTCAGAAGATATATAAAGTTTTAGGTGGCAGTACATATTTTCTAGAGCAACTCCCAAATGATGCATATAAATTTGCAACTGTACCAATAGGATTTGAGAGGGCTAGTTTGCAAGATGGAAGCCAACGCAAAAATGTATGATCATCTATTATTCATTTATTTGGGTATGTCTTTTTTTGAATTTTGGTTTATAAAAACGTGAATAATTACTTTAAATGTAATCTTATAAATAAAAAAATAGTTAAAGAAATATCAGAAAATGCAAGTCAAAATGAGATGATAAATGGTAACCATATTTCTTATCACTATTAATAACTTTTTAATATGTAATTCCATTCTTTACTCTGAGATTGGGGTGGAGAAAATAGTGAACACTGGAGAAACACACACAATGTCTGCCTTAGACACCAATCTGGAAAAAGCAGAACATGTAGTTTCAATTAACCCAGATGAAATGGTAGAAACTGCAAGGTTACATTAAGAAACACAAACACATACACACGCACAAACTATAATATGAATTAGTAAGGATAATACTGTAGAAGATACTGCAAAAAAATTAAGAAGATACCATTACAAAGAAACAAATCTGTGGACAGGGAGAATTTTAAGTGAATATTCAGTTATTTGATACAGACAAAGAGAAAGTAAAATTGATATTTCTAGAAACCAAAATGTTGACTAAATATTAGATCTGTTTCACAACACAGAGAAAATGTACAAAAGAAATTTTAGACTTACATTTCAAATTGACTGGGACTCTGAGTCAAGGGCTTCAGGACAATTGTCTATTTTGGGGGCGAGGTTGGAAAGGGTTTGTTGCCCAGGCTGTACTGCAGTGGCACACATATGGCTTACTGCAGCCTCAACCTCCTGGGATCAAGCAATCCTCCAATCTCAGCCTCCTATGTAGCTGGGTCTACAGGCACACGCCACCACGCCTGACTTATTTTACAAAATTTTCATAGAAACAGAGTCTTATTATGTTTCCCAGGCTGGCCTCCAACTCCCTGGCTCAAGCAATCCTCCTGCTTCAGCCTCCAAAAGTACTGGGATTACAGGCATGGGCCACCACACCCAGCCCACTCATCTAAAGAAAGGCTGAGGCAGGCTGAGTGCCAAGTAGGTAAACATAAAGTACAGTAGAGAAAAACTTTGCATCTTGATGCAGTTTAGGATACAGAAGCTCTGGATTTGCTGTCCACGGCTTGTAGAATCCTCATAGCACTGTGCTGATCAGGAATGGTCTCGTAGTACTTCCTGAATTTTGATTAAGGGAGTCACAGGTAAGGGATGGAGGCTAGACTTGGCCTCTTTTGAGAAATGTCTGTTCATATCCTTTGCCCACTTTTTCATGGGGTTGTTTGTTTTTTTCTTGTCAATTTGTTTGAGTTCTTTGTAGGTTCTGGATATTAGCCCTTTGTCTGATGAGTAGATTGCAAAAATTTTCTCCCATTCTGTAGGTTGCCTGTTCACCTTGATGGTAGTTTCCTTTGCTGTGCAGAAGCTCTCAGTTTAATTAGATCCCATTTATCAATTGTGGCTTTTGTTGCCGTTGTTTTTTGTGTTTTAGACATAAAGTCCTTGCCCATGCCTATGTCCTGAATGGTATTCCCTAGGTTTCTTCTAGGGTTTTTATGGTATTAGGTCTAACATTTAAGTCTCTAATCCATCTTGAATTAATATTCGTATAAGGAGTAAAGGAAAGGATCCAGTTTCAGCTTTCTACTTTATGGCTAGCCAATTTTCCCAATACAATGCACATGAAAATGCTCATCATCACTGGCCATCAGGGGAGAAATGCAAATCAAAACCATTAATGAGATACCATCTCACACCAGCGAATGGCAATCATTAAAAAGTCAGGAAACAACAGGTGCTGGAGGAGGATGTGGAGAAATAGAACACTTTGCCATCTGTTGGTGGGATTGTAAACTGGTTCAACCATTATGGAAAAATAAAGGGCGAATCCCTCAAGCGATCTAGAACCAGTACCATATGACCCAGCCATCCCATTAGTGGGTATATACCAAAGGATTATAAATCATGCTGCTATAAAGACACATGCACACGCATGTTTTATTGCGGCACTATTCACAATATAAAAGATTTGAATCAACCCAAATGTCCATCAGTGAGAGACTGGATTAAGAAAATAAAATATATACACCATGGAATACTATGCAGCATAACAAGTGATGAGTTTGTGTCCTTGTAGACATGGATGCAGCTGGAAACCATCATTCTGGCAACTATCAGAAGAACAGAAAACCAAACACCGTGATATTTCACTCATAGGTGGAACTGAAACAATGAGATCACTTGGACTCGGGAAGGGGAACACCACACCAGGGCTCTGTCACGAGGGGAGGGAGGGATTGCATTGGAAGTTACACCTGATGTAAATGACGAGTTGATGGGTGCAGCACACCAACATGGCACAAGTATACATATGTAACAAACCTGCACGTTATGCACGTTATGTACATATACCCCAGAACTTAAAGTATAATAAAAAAAAAAAAGAAAGCACTCTACAAATTAGGAAATGGAGGCAGCCTAGTTCTAGGATTAGAACCCAGAGTACTTGACTAAGGAGTAAAGTTTGAAAGAATCATGTCTCAGTAATTTTAAAGCACTCACTGATCAGTAGATATAGCTGGACCAGGCTCAAGGATTCAGATGTCAAAAGAAGGATTGAAGGTAGACTTGGATCATTCGATCTTAAGGCACTTTACTTGTCAGGAATTGCGAATCATAAGTGTCCTTGGCTAAGGATATTGTCTCGAATATCAGAGTCCATTTTTTTAAAGCTTGGTCCTTAGGGTGCCATGTTTTTCCACCTCAATAACTTTTTATTTTACTGTATTTTTATTAATTTAGGGGGCACAAGTGGAGTTTTGTCATATAAATATGGCATACTAGTGGCATAAAAGCTCAGGCTTTTTAGTGCAACTGTCTGTTTTTACACTGTTTATGTCCAAGTGTACACACTGATTAGCTCTCACTTATAAATGAGAACATGTGTTATTTGACTTCCTCTTTCTGAGTTGTTTTAGTTAAGGTAATGGCCTTCAGTTCCATATGTGCTGCTGAAAAAGACATGATTTTATTCTTTTCTATGGCTGAGTAGCAGTCTACAGTGTGTGTGTGTGTGTGTCTGTGTATAACACAATTTCTTTATCCAATCATCTGTTGTTAGACACTTAGGTTGATTCCATGACTTTGGTATTGTGAATAGTGCTGCAGCAAACATACAAGTGCAGAGGTCGTTTTTCTATAATTATTTTTCTTTTGGTTAGATATTCAGTGGTTGAATTGCTGTGTAAGAGTGTAGTTCTATTTTTACTTCTTTGCAAAATCTCTATATTGTCTTCTGTAGAAGATGTTGTACAAATTTATATTTCCCCCCACAGTGTGTTACCTTTTCTCTGCATCGTCATCAACATCAGTTGTTTTTTGACTTTGTAGTACTAGCCATTATCATCGGTATAAGGTGGTATCACATTGAGGTTTCAATTTGCATGTATCTGCTGATTAGTGACACTGAGCATTTTCTAATATGTTTGTTGGCTGCTTGTATGTCTTTTTTTGAAATTTGTCTGCTCATGTCCTTTGCCCAATTTTAATGGAGTTATTCCTTTATATTCTTGTAGAGCGTTTGAGTTTCTTGTAGATTATGGATGTTAGTTATTTGGCAAATGCATGGCTTGCAAATATTTTCTCCCATTCTGTAGGTTGCCAGTTTATGCTGTTGATTATTTCAGCAGATTATTTCACAGCTTCAATCAGAAGCCGTGTAGAATATTTTTAGTTTAATTAAGACCTACTTGACTGTTTTTTCTTTTACTTGCATTTGCTTTTAAGGTTTTATTTATAAATTCTTTGCCTAGGTGAATGTCTAGAAAAGTTTTTTTCCAGATTTTATTCTATAATTTTTATAGTGGTATTATCTTTAAGTCTTTAACTCTTCTTGAGTTCATTTCAGTATATAGTGAAAGATGGGAGTCCAGTCTCATTCTTCTGCATATGACTATCCAATTATCCCAGCACCATTTATTAAATAGGGTGTCATTTCCCCAGTGTATATTTTTGTCCACTTTGCCAAAGATCAGTTGATTTTAGGTATGTTGCATTATTTCTGGGTACCCTATTGTGTTCCATTGATGTATGTGTCTATTTTTATACCAGTTCCATGCTGCTTTGTTTAGCCTTGTGGTATAACCTGGAGTCAGGTAATGTAATGTTGCCATCTTTGTTCTTTGGGCTTAGGACTTCTTTCAGTCTTTGGGCTCTTTTTTGGTCCTATATTAATTTTAGGATTGTTTTTTCTAATTCTGTGAGAAATGACATTGACAAATTAATAAAAATGCATCAAATCTAAATTGTTCTTTGGGCAGCATGGTCATTTAAACAATGTTGATTTTTCCAATTGTTAAGCATGGGATGATTTTCCATTGGTTTGTGTCATGTATGATTTATTTCAGCAGTGTTTTGTAGTTCTCTTGTAGAAATCTTCACATCCTTGGTTAAATGTATTCCTAGGTATTTTATTTTATTTTATTTTTTATTAATTTTTATTTGTATTTTAAGTTCTGGGGTACATGGGCAAGATGTGCAGGTTTGTTACATAGGTAAAACTTGTGCCATGGTGGTTTGCTGCACCTATCAACCTATCACCTAGGTATTAAGCACAGCATGCATTAGCTGTTTTTCCTAATGCTCTCCTTCCCCCCACCCCATCCCTCAAAAGGCCACAGTGTATTTTGTTTTCCTCCCTATGTCCATGAGTTGTCATTGTTCAGCTCCCACTTACAAGTGAGAACATGCAGGGTTTGGTTTTCTCTTCCTGTGTTAGTATGCTGAGGATAATGGCTTCCAGCTCCATCCATGTCCCTGCAAAAGGCATGATTTTGTTCTTTTTTATGGATGCATAGTATTCCTTGGTGTATATGTACCATATTTTCTTTATTTAGTATATCACTGATGGACATATGGGTTGATTCCATGTCTTTTCTATTGTGAATAGTGCTGCAATGAACGTACATGTGCATGTATCTTTGTAATAGAATGATTTATATTCCTTTGGGTATATACCCAGTAAAGGGAATGCTATGTCAAATTGTATTTCTGGTTCTACATTTTTGAGGAATTTCTACACTGTCTTCCACAATGATTGAACTAATTTATATTCCCACAAACAGTGTAAAAGCATTCCTATTTCTCTGCAAACTCACCAGCATCTGTTGTTTCTTGGCATTTTAATAATTGCCATTCTTACTGGCATAAGATGGTATTTTATTGTGATTTTGATTTTGATTTCGCTAATGGTAAGTGATGTTGAGGGTTTTTTCCTATGTTTATTGGTCACACAAATGTCATCTTTTGAGAAGTGCCTGTTCATGTCCTTTGCCCACTTTTTGATGGGGTTGTTTGTTTTCTTGTAAATTTGTTTAAGTTTCTTGTAGATTCTAGATATTAGAACTTTGTCAGATGGATAGATTGCAAAATTTTTCTCCCACTCTGTAGGTTGCCTGTTTGCTCTAATTATAGTTCCTTTTGCTGTGTAGAAGCTCTTTAGTTTAATTAAATCCCATTTGTCAATTTTTGCTTTTGTTGCCATTGCTTTTGATGATTTCATCATGAAATCTCTTCCCATTCCTATAACCTGAATAGTATTACCTAGATTTTCTTCTAGTGTTTTTATTGTTTTGGGTTTTACATTTAAGTCTTTAATCCATCTTGAGTTAAGTTTTGTATAATGTGTAAGGAAGGGGCCAAATTTCAATTTTCTGGATATGGTAGCCAGTTCTCCCAGCACCATTTATTAAATAGGAAATCTTTTCCCTATTGCTTGTTTTTGTCAGTTTTGTTAAAGACCAGATGGTTGTAAATGTGTGGTCTTATTTCTGAGTTCTTATTCTGTTCCATTGGTCTATGTTTCTGTTTTTGTACCATTATCATGCTGTTTTGATTAGCGTAGCCTTACAGTATAGTTTGAAGTTCAGTAGCATGATGCCACCAGCTTTGATCTTTTTGCTTAGGGTTGTCTTGGCTATATGAGCTCTTTTTTCATTTCATATGAGTTTTAAAATAGTTTTTTCTAAATCTATGATGAATGTCAATGGTAATTTAATGGGAATAGCATTAAATCTAGAAATTAATTTTTGCAGTATGGCCATTTTTATAATATTGATTCTTTCTATCCATAAGCATGGAATGCTTTTTTTTTTTTTCATTTGTTTGTGTCCTCTTTGATTTCCTTCAGTAGTGGTTTGTAGTTCTCCTCAAAGAGACCCTTCACTTCCCTTATTTGCTGTATTCCTAGGTGTTTTATTCTCTTTGAAGCAATTGTGAATGGGAGGTCGTTCATGATTTTGCTCTCTGCTTGCCTGTCGTTGGTGTATAGGAATGCTTGTGACTTTTACATATTGATTTTGTACCCTGAGGCTTTGCTGAGGTTGCTTATCAACTTCAGAAGATTTTGGGTGAGACGATGGGGTTTTCTATATATAGGATCATGTCATCTGCAAACAAAAACAATTTGACTTCCTCTCTTCTTATTTGAATCCCCTTTATTTCTTTCTCTTAACTGATTGCCCTGGACACAACTTCTAATACTATGTTGAATAGGAGTGTTGGGAGAGGTCATCCTTATCTTGTGCCAGTTTTTAAGAGGCATGCTTTCAGCTTTTGCCTATTCAGTATAATATTGGCTGTGGGTTTGTCATAATTGGCTCTTATTATTTTGAGGTATGTTCCTTCAATTCCTAGTTTATTGAGAGTTTTTTAACATGTAGCAATGTTGAATTTTATTGAAGGCCTTTTCTGCATTTATTGCAATAATCATGTGATTTTTGTCTTTAGATCTGTTTATGTGATGAATTATTTTTATAGATATGTCTATATTGAACCAGCCTTCCATCCCAGGGATGAAGCCAACTTGATCATGGTGGATAAGGTTCTTGATGTGCTGCTATATTTGGCTTGCTGGTATTTTATTGAGAATTTTTGCATCAATGTTTATCAGGGACATTGTTATATTTTTCTTTTTTTGTTGTATCTCTACCAGTTTTTGGTATCAGGATGATGCTAACCTCATAGAATGAATTAGGGAGGCATTCTTTTTTTTAAGTTTTTTTTCCAATAAATTCTTCCGGTACAGGTGGTATGCAGAATGTGCAGGTTTGTTACATAGGTATACATGTGCCATGATGGTTTGCTGCACCCGTCAAACCGACATCCAGGTTTTAAACCCCGCATGTATTAGGTATTTGTCCTAATGCTCTCCCTCTCCTTGCACCCCACCCACGACAGGCTCAGGTGTGTGATGTGCCCCTCCCTGTGTTCATGTGTTCTCATTGTTCAACTCCCACTTATGAGTGAGAACATGCAGTGTTAGGTTTTCTGTTCCTGTGTTAGTTTGCTGAGAGTGGGGGTTTCTACCTTCATCCATGTCCCTGCAAAGGACGTGAAGTCATTCTTTTTTTGTGGCTGCATAGTATTCCATGGTATATATGTGCCACATTTTCTTTATCCAGTCTATCATTGATGGGCATTTGGGTTGGTTCCAAGTCTTTGCTATTGTGAATAGTGCTGCAATAAACATACATGTGCATGTGTCTTTATAATACAATGATTTATAATCCTTTGGGTATACACCCAGTAATGGGATTGCTGGGTCAATGGTATTTCTAGTTCTAGATTCTTGAGGAATTACCACACTGTCTTCCACAATGGTTTAACTAATTTCAGTCCCATTAACAGTGTAAAAGCATTCCTATTTCTCCACATTCTCTCCAGCAGAGTTTTAATCATCAGGAAATGCTACATTTGGTTGAATGCTTTTTCTGCATTTATTGAGATAATCGTGTGATTTTCATTTTTAATTTTGTTTATGTGGTGTATCACATTTATTGATTTGCATATGTTAAACCACCCTGCATCCTTAGTATGAAACCCACTTGTTCATGGTGGATTATCTTTTTGGTATGTTGTTGAATTCAGTTAGCTAGTATTTTGTTAAGGATTTCAGCACATATATACCATGGAATACTATGCAGCCACAAAAAAAGAATGACTTCACGTCCTATGTCAAAAATATCAGTCTGTAGTTTTTTGGTTTTTGGGGGGTTTTTTGTTTTGTTTTTCTTTTTGTTTTTTGGTTATGTCATTTCCTGTTTGTGGTATTACTGTGATGCTGGATTCATAGAATGAATTAGGGAGGGATCTTTCTTTCTCTGTCTTGTGGAATAATGTCAAAAGGATTGGTACGAATTCTTCGTTGAATGTCTGGTACAATTCTGCTGTAAATCTGTCTGGTCCTGGACTTTTTTGTTTTGGTAATTTTGAAATTACCATTTCAATCTCATTGCTTGTTATTGGTCAGGTTATCTAATTCTTCCTGATTTAAGCTATGAGGGTTGTATTTTTCCAGGAATTTATCCATCTCTTCTAGGTTTTCTAGTTTATATGTGTAAAGGTGTTCATAGTAGCCTTCAACAATATTTTGTATTTCAGTGGTGTCAGTTGTAATATTTCCTTTCTTTGTGTGGTAATTTGTATATTCTCTCTTCTTTTCTTGGTTAATCTTGCTAATGGTCTATCAATTTTACTTACCTTTTCAAAGAACCAGTTTTTTTGTTTATTTATCTTTTGTATTTTTTAATTTCAAATTTATTTTGTTCTGCTCTATCTTGGTTATTTCCCTTCTGATGGGTTTGTGTTTGGTTTCTTCTTGTATCTCAAATTCCTTGAGGAGTGATCTTAGAATGTGTTTGTGATCTTTTAGTGTTTGTATTGTAGGCATTTAGGGCTATGAACTTTCCATTTATCTGCACCATTGCTGTATCCCAGAGGTTTTCATAAATTGTGTTATTATTGTCATTCAGTTCAAAGAAAAGTTTATTTCCATCTTAGTGTCGTTTTTGATAGTTCCAGAAAAAAAAAAAAAAAAAAAAAGGTACCATCTCCTCTTTGTATTTCTGTTAGAATTCAGCTGTAAACCCATCTGGTCCTGGGATTTTTTTGGTTTGTAGGCTATTTATTACTGTCTCAATTTCAAAACTCATTATTTGTCTAGTCAGGGATTCAATTTTTTCCTCATTCAGTCTTGGGAGGGTGTATGAGTCCAGGAATATATCCATTTCTTCTAGATGTTCTAGTTTATTTGTGTAGAGGTGTTTATAGTATTCTCTGATAGTTTTTTCATTTCTGTGACATCAGTGGTGATATCCCCTTTATCATTTTTTATTATGTCTATTTGAATCTTCTCTCTTTTCTTCTTAGTCTAGCTGGAAGTTTATCTATTTTATTAATTAAAAAATCAGCTTCCACATTCATTAATTTTTGAAGGGTTTTTGTGTCTCTATCTTTTTCAGTTCCACTCTGATCTAGGTTATTTTTGGGGGGGCATATAAAACATTATTTTTTTTAATACTTTAAGTTCTACGGTACATGTGCACAGTGTGCAGGTTTGTTATATATGTATACATGTACCATGTTGGTATGCTGCACCCATCAACTCGTCAGCACCCATCAACTCGTCATTTACATCAGGTATAACTCCCAATGCCATCCCTCCCCCCTTCCCACTCCTCATAATAGGCCCCGGTGTGTGATGTTCCCCTTCCCGAGTCCAAGTGATCTCATTGTTCAGTTCCCACCTATGAGTGAGAATATGCGGTGTTTGGTTTTCTGTTCTTCTGATAGTTTGCTGAGAATGATGGTTTCCAGCTGCATCCATGTCCCTACAAAGGACACAAACTCATCCTTTTTTATGGCTGCATAGTATTCCATGGTGTATATGTGCCACATTTTCTTAATCCAGTCTCTCACTGATGGACATTTGGGTTGATTCCAAGTGTTTGCTATTGTGAATAGTGCCGCAATAAACATACGTGTGCATGTGTCTTTCTAGCAGCATGATTTATAATCCTTTGGGTATATACCTAGTAATGGGATGGCTGGGTCATATGGTATTTCTAGTTCTAGATCCTTGAAGAATCGCCATACTGTTTTCCACAATGATTGAACCAGTTTACAATCCCACCAACAGTGTAAAATTGTTCCTGTTTCTCCACATCCTCTCCAGCACCTGTTGTTTCCTGACCTTTTAATGATTGCCATTCTAACTGGTGTGAGATGGTATCTCATTGTGGTTTTGATTTGCATTTCTCTGATGGCCAGTGGTGATTAGCATTTTTTCATCTGCCTGTTGGCTGTATGCATGTCTTCATTTGAGAAATGTCTATTCATATCATTTCCTCACTTTTTCATGGGGTTGTTTGTTTTTTTTCTTGTAAATTTGTTTGAGTTCTTTGTAGGTTCTGGATATGAGCCCTTTGTCTGATGAGTAGATTGCAAAACTTTTCTCCCATTCTGTAGGTTGCCTGTTCACTCTGATGGTAGTTTCTTTTACTGTGCAGAAGCTCTTCAGTTTAATTAGATCCCATTTGTCAATTGTGGCTTTTGTTGCCATTGCTTTTGGTGTCTTAGACAAGAAGTCCTTGCCCATGCCTATATCCTGAATGGTATTACCTAGGTTTTCTTCTAGGGTTTTTATGATTTTAGGCGTAACATTTAAGTCTCTAATCCATCTTGAATTAATTTTTCTATAAGGAGTAAGGAAAGGATCCAGTTTCAGCCTTCTACTTATGGCTCGTCAATTTTCCCAGCACCATTTATTCAATAGGGAATCCTTCCTCCATTTCTTGTTTTTGTCAGGTTTGTCAAAGATCAGATGGCTGTAGATGTGTGGTATTATTTCTGAGGACTCTGTTGTGTTCCATTGGTCTATAGCTCTGTTTTGGTACCAGTACCATGCTGTTTTGGTTACTGTAGCCTTGTAGTACAGTTTGAAGTCAGGTAGCGTGATGCCTCCAGCTTTGTTCTTTGACTTAGGATTATCTCGGAAATGCAGTGTCTTTTTTGGATCCATAGGAACTTTAAAGCAGTTTTTTCCAATTCTGTGAAGAAAGTCATTGGTCGCTTAATGGGGATGGCATTGAATCTATAAATTACCTTGGGCAGTATGGCCATTTTCACGATATTGATTCTTCCTATCCATGAGCATGGGATGTTCTTCCATTTGTTTGTGTCCTCTTTTATTTCACTGAGCAGTGGTTTCTAGTTCTCCTTGAAGAGGTCCTTTACATCCCTTGTAAGTTGGATTCCTAGGTGTTTTATTCTCTTTGAAGCAATTGTGAATGGAAGTTCATTCATGATTTGGCTCTCTGTTTGTGTGTTACTGGTGTATAAGAATGCTTGTGATTTTTGCACATTAATTTTGTATCCTGAGACTTTGCTGAAGTTGCTTACAGCTTAAGGAGATTTTGGGCTGAGATGATGGGGTTTTCTAAATATACAATCATTTCATCTGCAAACAGGGACAATTTGACTTCTTCTTTTCCTAACTGAATACGCTTTATTTCTTTATCTTGCCTGATTGCCCTAGCCAGAACTTCCAACACTATGTTGAATAGGAGTGGTGAGAGAGGGCATCCCTGTCTTGTGCCAGTTTTCAAAGGGAATGCTTCCAGTTTTTGCCCATTCAGTATGATATTGGCTGTGGGTTTGTCATAAAGAGCTCTTATTATTTTGAGATACGTTCCATCAATACCGAATTTATTGAGAGATTTTAGCATGAAGGGCTGTTGAATTTTGTCAAAGGCCTTTTCTGCATCTATTGAGATAATCATGTGGTTTTTGTCTTTGTTTCTGTTTATATGCTGGATTACATTTATTGATTTGCGTATGTTGAACCAGCCTTGCATCCCAGGGATGAAGCCCACTTGACCATGGTGGATAAGCTTTTTGATGTGCTGCTGGATTCGGTTTGCCAGTATTTTATTGAGGAATTTTGCATCGATGTTCATCAGGGATATTGGTCTAAAATTCTCTTTTTTTGTTCTGTCTCTACCAGGCTTTGGTATCAGGATGATGTTGGCCTCATAAAATCAGTTAGGGAGTATTTCCTCTTTTTCTATTGATTAGAATAGGTTCAGAAGGAATGGTACCAGCTCCTCCTTGTACCTCTGGTAGAATTCAGCTGTGAATCCATCTGGTCCTGGACTCTTTTTGGTTGGTAGGCTATTAATTATTGCCTCAATTTCAGAGCCTGCTATTGGTCTATTCAGGGATTCAACTTCTTCCTGGTTTAGTCTTGGAAGAGTGTAAGTGTCCAGGAAATTATCCATTTCTTCTAGGTTTTCTAGGTTATTTGCATAGAGGTGTTTATAGTATTCTCTGATGGTAGTTTGTATTTCTGTGGGGTCGGTGGTGATATCCCCTTTATCATTTTTTATTGCATCTATTTGATTCTTCTCTCTTTTCTTCTTTGTTAGTCTTGCTAGTGGTCTATCAATTTTGTTGATCTTTTCAAATAACCAGCTCCTGGATTCATTGATTTTTTGGAGGGTTTTTTGTGTCTCTATCTCCTTCAGTTCTGCTCTAATCTTAGTTATTTCTTGCATTCTGCTAGCTTTTGGATGTGTTTGCTCTTGCTTCTCTAGTTCTTTTATTTGTGATGTTAGGGTGTCAATTTTAGACCTTTTCTGCTTTCTCTTGTGGTCATTTAGTGCTATAAATTTCCCTCTACACACTGCTTTAAATGTGTCCCAGAGATTCTGGTATGTTGTATCTTTGTTCTCATTGGTTTCAAACAACATCTTTATTTCTGCCTTCATTTTGTTATGTACCCAGTAGTCATTCAGGAGCAGGTTGTTCAGTTTCCATGTAGTTGAGCGGTTTTGATTGAGTTTCTTAGTCCTGAGTTCTAGTTTGATTGCACTGTGGTCTGAGAGACAGTTTGTTATAATTTCTGTTCTTGTACATTTGCTGAGGAGTGCTTTACTTCCAATTATATGGTCAATTTTGGAGTAAGTACGATGTGGTGCTGAGAAGAATGTATATTCTGTTGATTTGGGGTGGAGAGTTCTATAGATGTCTATTAGGTCTGCTTGCTGCAGAGATGAGTTCAATTCCTGGACATCCTTGTTAACTTTCTGTCTCGTTGATCTGTCTAATGTTGACAGTGGAGTGTTGAAGTCTCCCATTATTATTGTATGGGAGTCTATGTCTCTTTGTAAGTCTCTAAGGACTTGCTTTATGAATCTGGGGGCTCCTGTATTGGGTGCATATATATTTAGGATAGTTAGTTCTTCCTGTTGAATTGATCCCTTTACCATTATGTAATGGCCTTCTTTGTCTCTTTTGATCTTTGATGGTTTAAAGTGTGTTTTATCAGAGACTAGGATTGCAACCCCTGCTTTTTTTTCTTTTCCATTTGCTTGGTAGATCTTCCTCCATCCCTTTATTTTAAGCCTATATGTATCTCTGCATGTGAGATGGGTCTCCTGAATACAGCAAACTGATGGATCTTGACTCTTTATTCAATTTATTCTGTGTCTTTTAATTGGACATTTAGTCCATTTACATTTAAGGTTAATATTGTCATGTGTGAACTTGATCCTGTCATTGTGATATTAACTGGTTATTTTGCTTGTTAGTTGATGCAGTTTCTTCCTAGCATCGATGATCTTTACATTTTGGCATGTTTTTGCAATGGCTGGTACTAGTTGTTCCTTTTCATGTGTAGTGCTTCCTTCTGGATCTCTTGTAGGGCAGGCTTGGTGGTGACAAAATCTCTGAGTATTTGCTTGTCTGTAAAGGATTTTATTTCTCCTTCACTGATGAAACTTAGTTTGGCTGGATATGAAATTCTGGGTTGAAAAATCTTTTCTTTAAGAATGTTGAATATTGGCCCCCACTCTGTTTTGGTTTGTAGAGTTTCTGCCAAGAGATCTGCTGTTAGTCTGATGGGCTTCCCTTTGGGGGTAACCCAACCTTTCTCTCTGGCTGCCCTTAACATTTTTTCCTTCATTTCAACTTTGGTGAATCTGCCAATTATGTGTCTTGGAGTTGCTCTTCTCGTGGAGTATCTTTGTGGAGTTCTTTGTATTTCCTGAAGTTGAATGTTGGCCTGCCTTGCTAGGTTGGGGAAGTTCTCCTGGATGATATCCTGAAGAGTGTTTTCCAACTTGGTTCCATTTTCCCCCTTACTTTCAGGCACACCAATCAGACGTAGATTTGGTCTTTTCGCATAATCCCATATTTCTTGCAGGCTTTGTTCATTTCTTTTTCCTTTTTTTTTCTCTAGACTTCTCTTGTCGCATCATTTCATTCATCTGATCTTCAATCATTGATATTCTTTCTTCCAGTTGATCAAGTCGGTTACTGAAGCTTGTGCATTTGTCACTTATTTCTCGTGTCATGGTTTTTATCTCTGTCAGCTCGTTTATGGCCTTCTCTGCATTGCTTATTCTAGTTATCCATTCTTCCATTCTTTTTTCAAGATTTTTAGTTTCTTTGCGCTGTGTACATAGTTCCTCCTTTAGCAGTGAGAAGTTTGATGGACTGAAGCCTTCTTCTCTCAACTCGTCAAAGTTGTTCTCCGTCCAGCTTTGATCCGTTGCTGGCGATGAGCTGCATTTCTTTGGAGGGGGAGAGGCACTCTGATTTTTTGAATTTTTTGAATTTCCAGCTTTTCTGCACTGCTTTTTCCCCATCTTTGTGGTTTTATCTGCCTTTGGTCTTTGATGATGGTGACGTACTGATGGGGTTTTGGTGTGGGTGTCCTTTCTGTTTGTTAGTTTTCCTTCTAACAGTCAGGACCTTCAGCTGTAGGTCTGTTGGAGATTGCTTGAGGTCCACTCCAGACCCTGTTTACCTGGGTATCAGCAGTGGAGGCTGCAGAAGATAGAATATTGCTGTATAGAGAGTGCTACTGTCTGATTCTTGCTCTGGAAGCTTCGTCTCAGGGGTGTACCCCACCATGTGAGGTGTGGGGTGTTAGTCTGCCCCTAGTGGGGGATGTCTCACGTTAGGCTACTCAGGGGTCAGGGACTCACTTGAGCGGGCAGCCTGTCCGTTCTCAGATCTCAACCTCTGTGTTGGGAGATCCACTGCTCTCTTCAAAGCTGTCAGACAGTGTCATTTGCATCTGCAGAAGTTTCTGCTGCTTTTTGTTGTTGTTGTTGTTGTTGTTTAGCTGTGCTCTGTTCCCAGAGGTGGAGTCTACAGAGACAGGTAGGCCTCCTTGAGCTGCTGTGAGCTCCACCCAGTTTGAGCTTCCCAGCGGCTTTGTTTACCTACTTAAGCCTCAGCAATGGCGGGTGCCCCTCCCCCAGCCTCGCTGCTGCCTTGTGGTTAGATCGCAGACTGCTGTGCTAGCAATGAGGGATGCTCCGTGAGAGTGGGACCCTCCCGGCCAGGTGTGGGATATAATCTCCTGGTGTGCCCGTTTGCTAAGACCCTTGGTAAAGTGCAGAATTGTGGTGGGAGTTACCCGATTTTCCAGGTGTTGTGTGTCTCAGTTCCCCTGGCTAGGAAAAGGGATTCCCTTCCGCCTTGCACTTCCCAGGTGAGGCGATGCCTCGCCCTGCTTCAGCTCTTGCTGGTCGGGCTCCAGCAGCTGGCCAGCACCGATTGTCCGGCACTCCCTAGTGAGACGAACCCAGTACCTCAGTTGAAAATGCAGAAATCACCCATCTTCTGTGTCGCTCGCTCTGGGAGCTGGAGACTGGAGCTGTTCCTATTCGGCCATCTTGCTCCACCCCCCCACAAAGCCCATGGTATTATTCTTATGCCTTTGCATCCTCATAGCTTAGCTCCCACTTATGTGAGAACATACAATGTTTGGTTTTTCATTCCTGAGTTACTTCACTTAGAATAATCATCTGCAACTCCATCCAGGTTGCTGTGAATGCCATTGTTTTATTTCTTTTTATGGCTGAGTATTATTGCATGGCATATATGTACATTTTTTTATCCACTCATTGATTGGTGGCCATTTGGGCTGGTTCTATTTTCTTGCAATTGTGAATTGTGCTGCTGTAAACATGCATGTGCAAGTGTCATTTTTGCAGAAGGACTTCTTTTCCTCTGTGTAGATACCGAGTAGTGGGATTGCTAGATCAAAGGATAGATCTCCTTTTAGTTCTTTGAGGAATCTTCACACTGTTTTCCATAATGATTGTACTAGTTTGCATTCCCACTAGCAGTGTATAAGAGTTCATTTTCACCATATCCACACCAACATCTATTATTTTTAAAATTTTTAATTATGGCCATTCTTGCAGGAGTAAAGTGGTATCACATTGTGGTTTTGATTTGCATTTCCCTGGTAATTAGTGGTGTTGAGCATTTTAAAATATGTTTGTTGGCCATTTGTATATCTTCTTTTCAGAATTGTCGATCCAGGTCCTTATCCCACATTTTGATGGGATTGTTGCGATTTTTTGTGGATTTGTTTGAGTTCATTGTAGATTCTGGATATTAATCCTATGTCAGATGTGTAGTTCGTGAATATTTTTCTCCCACTATGTGGGTTGTCTCTTTACCCTGCTGATTATTTCTTTTGCTGTGCAGAAGCTTTTTAGTTTAATTAAGTCCCATCTATTTATCTTTGTTTTTGTTGCTTTTGCTTTTGGGGGTCCTGGTCTTGAAGTCTTTGCTTAAGCCAATATCGAGAAGGGTTTTTTGAATGTTATCTTCTAAAATTTTTATGGCTTCAGGTCTCAGATTTAAGTCCTCAATCCATCTTGAATTGATTTTTGTATAAGGTGAGAGATGAGGCTCCAGTTTCATTCTCCTACATGTGGCTTGCCCATTATCTTAGTACCATTTGTTAAATAGGGTATATTCAACAAATGTGTGTGTGTGTGTGTATATATATATATAGATAGATAGATAATAAAGTTCATAAAAAAACTTTATGTTTTTTGTTTCCTTTGTTGAAGAACAGTTGGCTGTAAGTATTTGGCCATATGTTTGAGTTATCTATTGTGTTCCATTCATTTATGTGCCTATTTTTATACCAGTACCATGTAGTTTTGGTGACTGTGGCCTCATAGTATAGTTTGAAGTCGAGTGACGTGATGCCTCCATATTTTTTATTTTTAATTTTTCTTTGGCTATGTGGGCCCTTTTTATTGTTCCATATGAATTGCATTGAATTTGTAGATTGCTCTTGTCAGTATGGTCATTTTTACAATATCCGTTCTACCAATCCGTGAGCATGGGATGTGTTCCCATTTGTTTGTTTCATCTATGATTTCTTTCAGCAGTGCTTTGTAGTTTTCCTTGTAGAAGTCTTTGAACTTCTTAGTTAGGCAAATTCCTAAAGATTTTACTTTTTTTTTTTTTTGCAGCTATTGTAAAAGGGGTTGAGATTTTAATTTAATTCTCAGCCTGGTAGTTGGTGGATAGCAGTGCTACTGATTTGTGTAAATTGATTTTGTATCCTGAAATTTTGCTGAATTCATTTTTCAGGTCTAGGAGATTTTTGGCTGAATCTGTAGGGTTTTCTAGGTATACAGTCACATCATTGGCAAACAGTAACAGTCTGACTTCCTCTTTACAGATAAGGATGCCCTTTCTTTCTCTTGTCTGATGGCTCTGGCTAAGAATTCCACTACTATGTTGAATAGAAGTGGTGAAAGGGGGCATCCTTGTCTTGTTTCATTTCTCAGGGAGAATGCGTTCAATTATTCTCCATTCAGTATAATGTTGGCTGTGGGTTTGTCATAGATGGTGTTTATTACCTTAAGGTATGTCCCTTCTATGCTAATTTTGCTGAGGTTTTTAATCATAAAGAGGTGCTGATTTTTTCAAATGCTTTTTCTGCATCTGTCAAGATGACTGTGTGATTTTTGTTTTTAATTCTGTTTACGTGGTGAATCGCATTTATTGACTTGCCTATTTTAAACCAACCCCGCCTCCCTGTTATGAAACCCACTTGAACATGGTGGCTATTTTTTTTGATATGTTGTGGGGTTTGATGAGGTAGTGTTTTTTTTGTTTGTTTTTTGTTTTTTGTTTGTTTGTTTGTTTTTTTGAGAGTTTCTACATCTGTGTTCATCAAGGATATTGGTCTGCAGTCTTCACTCTTTGTCATGTCTTTTCCTGGTTTTGGTATTAGGGTTATACTGGATTCATAGAATGATTTAGGGAGGATTCCCACTTTCTCTATCTTTTGGAATAATGTCGATAGTATTGGTACCAATTCTTCTTTGAATGTCTGATAGAATTCAGCTGTAAATCCATCTGATTCTAGACCTTTTTTCTTGGTAATTTTTTTACCATTTCAACATCGCTGTTTGTTATTGGTCTGTTCTGAGTTTACATTTTTCCCTGGTTTAATCTAGGAAGGTAGTATATTTTCAGGAATTTATCCATCTATCATAGGTTTTCTAGTTTGTGTGCATAAAGCTGTTCTTAGTAGCCTTAACTAATTTTTTGTATTTCTTTGGCATCGGTTGTAATAGCTCCCATTTCACTTCAAAACGAGCTTATTTGGGTCTTCTCTCTTCTTTTCTTGGTTCATCTTGCTAATGGTTGATCAATTTTCTTTACCTTTTTAAAGAGCCAACATTTTGTTTTATTTACCTTTTAGGTTTTTTTGTTTGTTTGTTTCAATTTCATTTAGTTCTGCTCTGATTTTTCTTATTTATTTTCTTCTGCTAGATTTGGGTCTGCGTTGTTCTTGGTTCTTTAGTTCTTTGAAGTGTGACCTTAGATTGTCTATTTGTGCTCTTTTAGATGTTTTGATGTTGGGATTTAATGCTATTCACTTTCCTCTTAGCACTGCTTTTGCTCTATTACAGAGGTTTTCATAGGTTAGGTTGTGTCACTATTCTTCTTCAGTTCAAAGAATTTTTAAATTTTCATGTTGATTTGATTGTTGATACAATAATCATTCAGGAGCAGGTTATTTAATTTCCATATATATTCCTGGTTTTCAGAGTTTCTTTTGGAGTTGATTTCCAATTTTATTCCACTGTAGTCTGAGAGAGTGCTTGATATAGCTTGATTTTTGTAAATTTGAGACTTGTTTGTGGCCTATCATATAATCTATCTTAAAGAATGTTCCCTTTGTTGATGAATAGAATGTGTATTCTGCAGTTTTGGGGTAGAATGTTCTGTGAATATACGTTAAGTTTATTTGTTCTAGGGTATGGCTGAAATCCATTTTTTGTTGTTGTCAAATTTCTCTCTTGAGTACCTGACTAGTGCTGTCAGTGGGGCATTGAAATCTCCCACTATTATTGTGTTGCCATCTATCTTGTTTCTTATGTCTGGAAGTAACAGTTTATAAATTATGAAACTCTAGAGTTAGGTGTGTATATAACTAGGATTGTAATATTTTCCTGTTGGGCTAGTCATTTTATCATTATATAATGTCCTTATATGATTTATTTAGTTACAAATAACCTTACTGTGATGGATTTCTCAAATGACAGTTGTGGTACTAATGTACTGGGCAGATGAGTGAGCTCCGGGCCTCCTGAGTAGCCAGAATGTTGTGGGAGATGGTGGAAGCTGAGGTATTGCAAAACTTGTCTCTTTCCCAAGCACTATGTAATTATGTCAGCAGATGTTGTAATGGGCTGTGTAAGTTGAACTCCCAGCCAATAGATGGCACTTGCAGGTGAGAGCCAGATGTGGTAGCAGTAGAATTGATGTTTCACCTTTGTTAACTAGAAAATGTACTCATCTATCTCAGTCAATGGGTGGAGCCATGGAACTCCCAGAGGTACCTCTCCCATGTTCTACAACTGAGGAAGGTGGGGGAGGCAAAGCTGGGGAGGCAAAAGTCAGAGAAGGCCATGTTCAGGATCTCCAATGGTGGATGCAAGAGGAAGCCTAACGGGGTTGAAAGTCAGTTCCCTGGCCCCTTAGGCAATGTTCCTGGAAGGAGTAGAACCACCTTTGCCACTCAAAAGGGCCCACATGGGAAAGAGAGGGTAGCTCAGGCTCCACAGCCCAGCAGGTGTTAGTAAGAGGCACCAAGATACCACACCCTTGACCCAGCGGTCTACCACTGGCAGCAAGCTGAAACAACCAGCTGGATTCCAAGCATTCTGTGCTCCGATTGCAAAATTGTCCCAGGCCACAATTCTCCCTTTCCCGAGAAAGAAACCATGGCTCTCAGGTCACAACTCTACTGGTCCAGACCCACAAATAGGGAGTGCTCAATTCCTTCATCTACTGCAACAGCCCACTCCCTGCTAACCTCTTAGTTCTCATTATGGGGGTTTATCCCCATTGTAAATTAGATCACAAACCTCAGTTGAAGGCCTCCTTCAACTTGTGACCAATGTGTGTGTTTGGCTGGCAGAGTTCTGTGAGATTTCCTATGAATTAGGGTCAGAAACAGTTTCCATCTATTGGTGTAGATGTCTGGGAGTACACACAAAACATCCCCCAAGGACACTGTTTCTCACAGACTCTTCTCTGAAGCATTCTTGTATCGGTTCAAACCCTTACAGTGCACCAACAGACAACATGAGGTGGTGTGGAGCAACACTCTGTTTCAATGAGTGCCTGGGTGCAGGCGGGCTGAGGCCTAAAATGGCATCAGCCCCAAGTGAGTATGGGGCAGGGATTTTAGAGTCTCCTGTAAACAGGAAGTGTCCCAGTCTGACATAACTGCTATGTGGTAACCAGATGGCCTCTTTCTCGATCTTCAAGGGTATGTATCTTCCGGCCAGGGTACGTGTCTTCTGGCCAGGGCAGGTGTCTTCCAGTCAGGGTGGGTATCTTCCAGCTGGCTCTCTTCCTGCTTCTGCTATCTTGCTGATGCACACTGCTGGCCCAAGTGGCCTTGCGCCTTGGGACTGGGCCTGAGAAGGGAACAGTTACTCATCCCTTCAAGCTTTCAGGCCCCGGGGAGAATCTTCCATTCCTGTCTATTTGGTTATAGAAAAAAGGGGAAAGGGGCAACTTTCTCAGTAACTCCTTCAGATGTGATGTAGGGGGTGGTGTGGGCACCTTGGAAAAAAACCTTAATTTGGGGGATATTCTTGAGAGACAGGTTGGTATCCCTTGTGTCATAGCAGGAGCATTGTCTGGATTGTCTGTTGGCTAACTGTAGTTTCAACAAGAGTTTTAATGGCTTTTATTATTAGTGGGATAACACATGGGAGAAACAGGAGGAGCCCAATGATGATTATTGTCCCTACCAGTGTTTTAAATCCTCCTAAATTAGAGAACCACCCTCCTAGAAGGTTTGCCAGGTCCCATCCTTTCCAGGTTTGAACTGGTACATGGGCTACTTTTCTTATGTTTGAGATACCTTGGGTAATTTGGCTGATGAAGGCAGGCCCGTTATTGGACTGGATGGATGTTGCCAGTCTGAAACGGGGAATTATATGCATGATGAGAGTTTCTGTGACGGTATTTGCACCTTCTGAAATTGTTGGGAATGTTTCTACCCACCTGGAGAAAGTACAGACAAAGACTAGAAGATAGCGGAGCCATTTATCAGGCAGCATGTGAGTGAAGTCTACTTGCCAATCTTGCCTGGGTATTTGGCCCCAGGCTTGGTGGGTAGGAAAAGGCAGTGGCGAGAGGGATCCCTGGGGTGACACTGAGTGGGAGATAGAGCAGGACAGGGTGATCTCTCAAACACGACTGGAAAGGTGAGGAAAAGTGAGAACAGGGCAGATAAGTTGCAAGAGAGTTTTGTAATCAACATGGAAAGGGTTGTGGAGGCTTTGGAGGATAGAAATTGTTTGAGAGTGAGGAAGAATGAAGTGCTCTTCCTTGACATACAATGATCCTTGCCTTTGGAGGGTCTGGGCCTGGAAGTCCTCCTTTTCTTCTGAAGAGTAAAGAGGAGAGAATGAGGACAGGGACAGAAACTCACCTTGCACAGGTTGTAGGGCTACTTGTTTGGCTACCTGATCTGCTAAAGCATTTCTGGCTGATGTAGGATTGTCTGGGGTTTGGTGGCCCCTGCAATGAATGATGGCAAGTTTCTGCGGGAGTCTGGCAGCTTGAAGGAGTTTGCTGATGAGAGAGCCATTTACGGCAGGAGTGTTTTTTGGAGTTAGGAAACCCCATTCTTTCCAGATAGATGAGTGTGGTGTACTATATGGAATGCATAACGAGAATCCGAATATATGTTAATTTGTTGACTGGCTGCTAGAGTGAGAGCTCAAGTGAGAGCAATGAGTTCAGCTTCTTTGGAGGTGGTGCCTACGGGGAGCAGATTGGCTTCAATAGTGTGCGGGGGATGGTGACACTATAGCATAGCCAGCATGTCGGCGCCTTTGGTGTAGGAAGGAACTGCCATCCACAAACCAAGTAAAGGAAGAAGCATCTGGAAGGGGTTGGTCTGTTAGGTTTGGAAAGGGTATAAGAAAGATTTGAACAGTGTCCACGAAGAAGTGTGCAGGGTCTTGAGAGGTAGAAGCTTCAGGTAAGAGCATGGCCGGGTTTAGATGAGCTGGTTAGCATGGTGATATGGGGAGTTTCTATCAATAGAGCATATAGTTAGAGAAGCCATGGGGCAGAGATAAGACTTAGTACACAGTGGTGAGCTAGCATGTCTTTGATGCTATGGGTTGAATAAACTGTTAGGTTGGCATGAAAAGATAGTTTTAGGCTTGCAAGGATGAGGACAGCAGCTGCTGCCAACACTCAGAGACAGGCAGGCCATCTGAGAACTGTGGCTTCAAGCTGTTTAGAGAGGTAGCCAACAATCTGGAGGGTGGGTACCTTAGACTGGTTTAGAACACCTAGTGCAACTCCACGCCATTCATTGGTATAGAGGAAGAAAGGTTTGATGAGGTCTGGGAGAGTGAGGATGGGGGCTGAGATGAGAGCCTTTTGGAGTAGATGGAAAGGTTGGATAATAGGCTGTGCAGGATTTAAAGGCTCAAGGAGAGGACCTTTAGCAGCTTGGTATAATGGTTTGGCAGGTAGAGAGGAGGGAACCCAGAGCCTAAAGTATCCCTCTAGTCCTAGAAAAGAGAATTCCTTGCTTAGTTTGCAGAGGTGGGAGGGACTGGAGGAGGGATGTGCAGTCAGTTGTAGGCCCTTGGGTTTGTGGGGTAAGGGCTAGGCCTAGGTAGGTAACTGAAGGGGTGCATATTTGTGCTTTTTTAGGGGAGAATCAATACCCACGTTCTGCTAGGAAGTATAAAATAGAGGTAGTTTGGCCGTTCCAGTATCTTGAGAGGGACTACACAGGAGCAGATCATCAACATATTGAATAAGAGTGGATGGTTTTAGGGATAAGGCACAGAGGTCATGAGCAAGGGCCTGTCCAAAAAGGTGGGGACTCTCTCCGAAACCTTGAGGTAGCATGCACCAGGTAAGCTGATGTGAAAAGTGGGTGTCAGGGTCTTCCCACATAAAGGCAAAGAGGTCTTGAGAATCAGGGTGTAAAGAAATTGTGAAAAAGGCATCTTTTAGGTCTAGGAGATAAAAATGGGTGGTATTGGAGGGAGTCCTGGAAAGTGTATGGGTTAGGAACTACCGGACATACTGGGACTACAGCTTGGTTAATGAGCCTGAGGTCCTGGACTAAGCGATAAGTTTCATCTGGCTTTTTTTTTTTTAAATTTATTTATTATTATTATACTTTAAGTTGTAGGGTACATGTGCATAACGTGCAGGTTTGTTACATATGTATACTTGTGCCATGTTGGTCTGCTGCACCCATCAACTCGTCATTTACATCAGGTATAACTCCCAATGCAATCCCTCCCCCCTCCCCCCTCCCCATGATAGGCCCCGGTGTGTGATGTTCCCCTTCCTGAGTCCAAGTGATCTCATTGTTCAGTTCCCACCTATGAGTGAGAACATGCGGTGTTTGGTTTTCTGTCATCTGGCTTTTTAACAGGTAGAATTGGTGTGTTAAAAGGGGAGTTTGTTGGGCAGAGTAGGTGACTGGCGAGGAGGTGAGATATGATAGGCTTTAGGCCTATGAGAGCTGCTTAGGGGATTAGATGCTGCTTCTGTGCTAGGAACTGGGTGGGGTTTTTAAGGGTGATGCGGACAGGGATGTGGTGCTTTGTTACTTAGGGTGTGGAAGTATCCCAAACAGCAGGGTTAACTATGGATGGGGGATAAGGAAATGTTGCATGTTTTAGGGTGGGAGGTTGAAGGAGTAGAAGAAAACTAGAAGTACCAGAGGGGTCTGTGTGGATGCATTGGGTACTATGGGGCATGTGGAAATGGAGAGTAGTGTGGAGTTTTGAAAGGATGTCTCTGCCTAGGAGTGGAGTTGGGCATGAGGGCAGGACGAAGAAAGAGTAAGTGAAGGAAAAGTAAAAGGAGCAGAAGAGTGGAGGGGTGGCATGGGGTTTGGAGACTTGCCCATCAATTTCCATAATAGAGACTTGCGAGAATTGGGTGGGTCCTGAAAAATTAGGCAAAGCAGAGTAGGTCACCCCAGTATCAATTAAAAAACATACTGGCCTACCTGCCACCATCAGGGTTACCCTTGGCTTGGATGAAGAGATGGTAGTTGCTGGAGTGTCTGCTCCAGGGCACCGTCAGTCTTCAGTGGCAAGGCTGATGAGATCCAAGTAGGAGGTTTTCAATAGTGATGGCAACTCTCTGCAGGAGTCTGGCAGCTTGAAGGAGTTTGCTGATGAGAGAGCCATTGAATAAGAATAAGAGGGCTGGCTCAGGAACGGATGGGGGAGTTCTTGCAGGGGTCACTCTCAGTCCAACTTCCAGTGGGGTCCTCCACAGAGGGGGCACAGCCTGGTGGGCTTACCTGGCTTTTGGCATTGTCTGGACCAGTGGCCTTCATTGCTGCACTTGAAACAGGCACCAGGTGGAGGTGGATTGCTAGGAGGCTTCCATGTGGAGCTGCAGCCCTGTGGGCGTGCAGGGCCTCTGATGGTGGAGGCAAGCATTTGAAACTCTGCCTGTTTTTGCCTTTTACTTTCCTTATCATGATTGTTAAAGACTTTGAAGGCTAAATTAAGCAGGTCTCATTGTGGGGTTTGAGGACTGTTGTCAAGCTTCTGAAGCTTGTGCTGAAGATTGGGGGTGGATTGGGAGATGAACAGAAGGTTTAAGATAGTGAATCCTTCTGGGCTGGCTGGGTCTAGGTTGGTATACTTTCTCATGGCTTCAATTAAATGAGAGAGAAAAGGGGCTGGGTTTTTGTCAGGACCTTGGGTGATTTCTGAAAATTTTTCATAGTTTACCACTTTATGGGCACCCTTTTTGAGTCCTGCAAGGAGACACACAATCATGTGGTCTTGATGGCAGTGTCCAGAGGCCCCGTCTTGATAATCCCAGTGGGGGTCCTGTTTGGGGACTGCCTCTTCACCAGTAGGCTGGGAAGGAGCTTGGTGATGAACTGTATCAGCATGTGCCTGAGCTAGGGTCCAGATATGGTCTTGGTCTTCTGGGTTAAGGGTGGAAGAGAGGATAACATAGAGGTCATGCCAGGTTAGTTCATAAGACTGGGTAAGGTACTGAAACTCCCTAATATAAGAAGTAGGGTTTTCTGGAAAGGAGCCAAGTCTTTTGTTAATTTGAGAGAGATCAGCGAGGGATAAGGGACCATGAACTCTAACAATACTTTCAGATCCTGCAACTTCCCGAAGAAGGCACTCTAGCACTGGTGCTGGAGTAAGGGTGGGGCATGGGCCAAAGGTGGCTCCTGAGCGAGTATGGGCAGGAGAGAAGGAAGAAGCCAGAAGTGGTTGAGAGGAAGAGATAGGGGCTGGGAGGGGTGGACAGCAGTCAGCTAGATGGAACCAGGGAAAACCGGTAGGGTCATGGGGAGAAAGACAATCTGAGTGGTGAGAATGGAGGAGAAGGATTTGAACAGGTGAGCAAAAATTGCAGAGGTCTGGTTGTAATCTGAGTGCAAAAAAAGCCTGGACATAAGGAATTTTTCTCCACTTTTCCAGTCATCAGCAATAATTGCTTAAGACAGTTAAAATTGTAAAGTAGAATGTTCCATTTGCTGGCCATTTGGACCCATTATCTAATTCATACTGTGGTCAGCCTGTATTGCAAAAAATACAAGGCACTTAGGGTGGATATTCTGCCTGAGGCCTAAGGTTTGCAGGTTTTTTATGAGACATCCTACAGGGCTGTTTTTTGGAATGGAGGACCGGGAGTTTCCCATAATGGAGGGTCAGCTCAGGAGAACAGGGAAAAAGGAGACCATCCTGGATGGCTGGAGGGAGAGGATAAAAGGAGTGATCATCACCGCTTCCTTTTTCATTACCAGAACAGGATCAAATGGCTTAGAGGTATCCCCCTAAGACCAGATGATCAGCAAGTGCCTGGCACACGACGAAGCCTTGGACCAGCATTGGATTTTAGGACTGGAGAAACCAAGAGAGGCCATGTGGCTTTTTCTCTGTTAACTGGGCTCCTGGGGAAACTTACCAGTAGGTGAGATCAGTGACTGATGTGCATGCACAGAGGTGACTGGAGGCTGAGGAGCTTCCTTTGTCCAGCAGCTGTGGCCTGCTCTCCAGGGAGGAGGGGTAGGTCCATGGGGGATGCAGACTTGAGCCCCTCCCAGGTTTTGGCACCAGATAAAAGGTTCTTGTATTGGTTCAAATGCCGAGAGCGTGCCAACAGTCAACACAAGGCAATGTGGAGCAACATGGTGTTTTAATGATCACCTGGGTGCAGGCGGGCTGAGCCCTAAAATGGCGTCAGCCCCAAGTGAGGTCAGGGCAGGGGTTTTATAGTCTCCTGTAAACAGGAAGTGTCCCAGTCTGACGTAACTGCTATGTGGTACCCAGATGGCTTCCTTCTTAATCTTCAGGGGTATGTGTCTTCTGGCCATGGTAGGTGTTTTCCGGCCAGGGTAGGTGTCTTCCAGCCAGCTCTCTTCTTGCTTCTGCTATCTTGCTGATGCACGCTGCTAGCACAAGTGGCCTTGTGCCTTGGGACTGGGCCTGAGAAGGGAGGAATTACTCATCCCTTCAAGCTTTCAGGCCCTGGGGAGAATCTTTCATCCTCCACTCACCAAGTCAGATGCATTACTTGAAGTCAGAGTCGAGGAGCATCCCCATGGCCTGGATTGCCTGGTTCTCCAGTGAGAATGTGTATTGTGGAGACAGTCTCCCTGCTTTCATGCTCTGAAGACTTCCAGTTTTCTACCAGACCTGCCACTTTTAAAAAGAAAACCAAATACTGCATGTTCTCACTCATAAGTGGGAGCTGAAAAATGAGAACACATGGACACAGGGAGGGGAACATCACACACAAGGGCCTATCAGGGAGTGGGGTGCTAGGGGAGGGATAGCATTAGGAGAAATATCTAATGTATATGACAGGTTGATGGGTGCAGCAAACCACCATGGCACATATATACCTATGTAACAAACCTGCACGTTCTGCACATGTATCCCAGAACTTAAAGTATAAAAAAAAATAAAAAAGTATTTGAAGATTCCTTCACTCTTTCTATTGAGCTCCTGTTTTTGATCTTGGATAAAAGTTCACAGTGTGAATCTCTACACACTTTTTTTTCTCATTCCAACTGGCTGAGGTGCTCCAACAAAGCCTCTTGTCTGCCACCTTGGAAAAACATTTTTAAGAAAGACAGCAAATAAGTAAATTATAAACTCATTATGTTTTCAATATGTCAATATTACCCTGGAAGGTAAAGAGAGAAAAATATGGGAAACATGTAGGAATACTTGGTGGAGAGAAACCAATGATAAATTTCCTGATGTAATGATACGATCTCTTTCTAGGTTAATGGTGGCTATTCCCAATAGGTTCTGACCAGACTCCTCAGCTTCGAGAGGTAACTCAAAATTACCTAAAGAATTGATGAAAAGCAAACACTTTCTGTTGTCCCAATTTGAAACTGTTTAGAGGGAGCTATAATGTGAAGGGAGTCTGGAGGACCCTTTGTCTGATATAGATATGCAAACTCAATTACTTGAAATAGAAGGCCACAAATGAATGTCTTTATACAGACAGGCGGCTTCCAGGTCCATTCAGCCTTGAGGATCCACAAATTAAAAGTTGATGAGGAAGGAAGGGATGGGATATTTTGGTCCCTCCTAAGTGTACTGCTGCTTCCATTTTACTCTCAGAGCTCAACATGACTATTATTATTATGTCTCAACAGGCCACCAAAAGGGTAAGCCACTCATCAGTTCACCCTCAGTCTCTTGCACAGTGCCTGCCATGTAGAAAGTGCCTCATCAATTATGTGTCGAGGTGTTGAGTGAACAAAAAAAATAAATGAATTTCGAGGAATAATGCAGTGTTGGATGGTGTAGCCCTGTGCTGGTATTTGATATGGAGAAAAGTTTATTCACCAGGGATTGGGGACTGCATGAGCCATTGGTTAAAGTTCACAAGGCACTTTAAGATCATAGTGAGTCTGGGCTGAGTCTGGAACTCAAGGCCTGAGAGCATCTTCCTAAGTTATGACTGAAAGCTGCTCATCTGGGATTTTGGTAAGACTCCTACACTGTATCCTGAATATTCCAAAGCCCTCAATGAGGCAATAAGAGTGGATGAGGCCCACATACACCATGGAATACTATGCAGCCATAAAAAAGGATGAGTTCGTGTCCTTTGTAGGGACATGGATGCAGCCGGAAACCATCATTCTCAGCAAACTATCACAAGAACAGAAAACCAAACACCGCATGTTCTCACTCATAGGTGGGCATTGAACAATGAGATCACTTGGACACGGGAAGGGGAACATCATACACTGGGGCCTATTGTGGGGAGGGGGAATGGGGGAGGGATGGCATTGGGAGTTATACCTGATGTAAATGACAAGTTGATGGCTGCTGACGAGTTGATGGGTGCAACACACCAACATGGCACATGTATATATATGTAACAAACCTGCACGTTGTGCACATGTACCCTAGAACTTAAAGTATAATAAAAAAATAAAAATAAAAAATAATAAGAAAAAAAAGAGTGGATGAGAAGGTTGGGACTATGAGAGAAGCACTGGGCTTTATTGGTGATTGGCTGTGACAGAAACAGGTCCTGGCCAGGAAGAGGGAAGCATCCCGTGCTTATTTCTTGCAATTTGAAGCAATTTTATGAGCAGGCCTTGGAGTTCAACAGGACAAGAGGCCAGAGGAATTTTACCCACTGGGAATAATGGTTACTTTGGAACCTCACTTGGGGGTTCAAACTTCATTAGAGCTTAGAGAGTTGAAGCAAATGGACTCTTATCATTCAGATCTCAATTCAGATTCTTAATTCGTAACTCTTTGAAACTGCTTTCTCCTCTCACCAATACCATTTTTTAGCTGAGTATTTTTGTTTGTTTTAAAACAGCAACAGAGAAGAAATTAACAGAATAAAAGGAAGAGTGGAGTAAAAGCCTTTGAAAACCTGGATTAAAGAAGTGATTATCTAGGTAAATATAAGTCACCAAACTAAACACTTGAGAATTAAAAATTCTCAGTCGATAAATTTCCTGGGAAGAATTTGTGGGATTTATCAGAGATCTACCCTTTCCTATCCACCAACATACCCTGCCCCCTTCAGGGTTTTAGCACTTCCCAAACTGAAATCTGTTTCTCTGTCACCACCTCTGCTGGAAACAGCTTCCTCCAGAGAGAAGAAAGGGTTTCGAGTAGTGAGAGAGGAGCAAGCTACAAGTTCAACTCATTACCTTTAACCTGCACACTGCTGCAGGTGAGTCAGGTAATGGTCTCACTGACCAAAGGCAGGTGTTGGAGTGTCCCCCAACCAGGAAGCTGTTAGCCCATGACCTTTTGATATCTCTTGAATGAGTAAATTTCTTCAGCCATCTATGTCAAGGCCCAAGTGGCTTGCATTCTGACAACCACAAGCCTAGGTTACTCACCATCAATTGGCTAAATAAGAACTAATATTTTGACTAATACCTTCTAGCAGGGTGAATATCCAAGGCTCTGCAGGCCTGATAGGGAGTTTCCCATCAAACAATGCTTTACTGGTACTGACAATGTTAGATTTGCATGAGACCTTTGGAGAACATATAGTATAATACTGTCTTCCCACAGCCCTAGTTTTCTCATTTACAAGAGGGGAAACTAAGACTTCAAGGAGTAAAGTGAAATGCCTGAAGTGAAAGGGTATGAAAGTGGAAGCCTCAGGACTCAAACTGAGAGTCCTCATCTCTATTCTATTGTTTTTCCAAGCCACAGTTTCTGAAGCTAATAGTTTAGGTCTACTGGTCAGTTCTTACAGTATAGTGAGAAGAGGAGGGGGGATTAGGACCCCTGCCTTGAAAGCAGTGAGAAAGTGGAGCTAAGAATACAAGATGAGATGTATGGGCTGGCTGCAGCCTTTGCTGTAAAAAGACCTTTGTGCTGCTGCCATCTCTCGTCTGACCCCAGGTTCCTTTAACTGAATAAGTGGTGGAAAAACTCACATCATGGCCTGACTTGTCTTGAAGACAAGTTTCATTTGTTCTATAAATAGTTTTAATGATTTTAAAAATGAATGCCTGTGCAGTTGACCACAGTCCTCACCACTCCTAATGTCTTATACCAGGTCAACTCAAAGAGCAAAGAGTGCAAATGTGTTGGCATGGATCTGCTATCTGTGTGCTTGTGCTGTCATGTATGTACATACAAATTCTCACATGTGTGAATAAAACCTGCCATCTAACACCATATTAGTCTCTGTAATCCACATTCAGGGGCATTGGAGCAAAATGGGCTCCCACAAGCTTGCATATAGTTTTTGGAGAGAATATGTCTCCTGACATACATAATCATACAATTACCTGTGTGCAAAGTTATGGGAAGGAAACAAGTCTGTGAGCATCTGTAAGTGTGGAAGTTATCTGCTGGCTTGGTTTTTATGAGACCATTGGCATGACACCACTGAGGTTGTTCATACAAGTAAGTGTTCAGGGTAGGACTCTGCAAGGCATGGCTGTTCCAGCCTCTGGAGGCCAGGCCCTTGGGCAGAGTGTCTCAACCAGTGTGATCTTTCCTCACCATACCACCCACTTTAGACCCTGGATGCAAGAAGCCTTGCCCTGCCTCTGGGTTTCAGGAGAGCACACCTGTCAGCACCAGGGCCATGGCAGTTCCTTTTACTTCTCTGCTTGTTGTGTTTCTGAAACAGAAAGATTGCTAGTGTAGTTGGAGGCTTTTTCGGGACAGATACCATAACAGGAAGTGAGATTAAAGAGTTAAATATTATTGTGTTTGGTAGGTGATAGGATGTGTGTAACAAGAAACCATGGGAGAGTTCTGAGCAGAGAAGTGGCATAATCTTGCAGAAAAGTCTCAGCCTGGTACATCAAAGAGAGACTATAAGGAGGAAAAGGCAATAACAGAGGGTCCAGTTAGAAGCTATGGTGATAACAGAGGTAAAAGATGGCGGTGCATTGTTACTAGAGTGATACATATGAAGGGGAATGAGAAGTGAAGGAATTCCAAGTCTCTTTTGAAGGTAGAAATGACAGTATACATGAATGTTGGATGAGAGTGAGTGGAATCCAAAAATGTCTCCAAAGGTTTGGACTGAACAAAGGGAAAGATGGAGTTAACATTTCCTAGGATGGGGAAATTTATGGGAGGAGTGGATTTAATGGAAACGGAATCAGGGACTTAGTTATATGTATCATGAATTTGAATTTAAAATGACTTTCAGAGATCCAAGTGGTGATGTTGAATAGACAATGAAACATGAGCCTGGAGTCCGGAGAGAGGACTGAGCTTGAAACATTAATGTGTGATTCTGTTATGTGTGGGTATGAGAAAAGACATGGATAGAACTGTGTATGATTCTTAGCAAGTGAGCATAGGTGACGAGAACATGTCTGAGAGGCCAACCCTAGAGCACTGCAATGCGAAGAAGTCAAAGCAGTGAGGAGTAACTACCCATAATTCTGAAAAGTAGCAGACACTGAACGAGAAGCACAACCAACAGGCAGAAATGTCCTGTAAACTAAGTGAGGAAAGTATTACAAGGAGAAGGAAGTGATCAACTGTCAAATTCTACTTTTCAGTCAAGTAAGACCAGTATTGAGAAATGATCACTAGGTTTAGCGATATGCAGGTTATTTGGGGACCTTGAGAAGAGCTATTCCCATGGAGTGGTGGAGACAAAAGCTTGAGTGGGGTGGGTTCAAGAAAAAACATAGGAATAGAGAAAGTGAAGAAATCAAGAACAGGCAATGATTTTTGAGGAACTTCTGTGTACAGGGCAAATAGATGATGCAGTAGATGGAGTGGGTTGTACAGTTAAGGTGGGGTGTTTGTTTCTTTCTTGTTGTTGTTGTTGTTGTTTGGTTTTTTATTACTTGCATGGGAGACTTTGTGGAATGTTTATGTACTGATGGGAATCACCTAGTAGAGAAGGGTAAATTGGTGATGTAGGAAAGAGCACAGACAGCATTGCTGGGATCATGCATTGAATAGTCAAGAAGGGGTATAATCTAGTGGCCAACTCTAGGAATGGGTTTAGATAGGAGTGTAGAGAGTTTATCCATTGTGACAAGAGGCAAAGCAGAGTATCTAGTTACAGATGCAGGGAGGTGAGAAGTTTCGTAAGGCTTTTCTTTACTTTCATGCTCTCAATGTCATCAGTTGAGACTGCAGGTATTCCAGTAGTAGGTGGAGATTTGCAGAGGATAAGATGTGAACTGCAATGTCTAACATGGAGTGAGTAGACAGGGGATGTACATGAGGTTGCACTACCATATTCTTGACACTATTCTAGGCACAAGAGATGCAGCCATGGGAATGCACATTTGGAACATATGTTCACTCGTGTGTTAGTTTGGTAACAATGTGGGTCGGGAAGAGGTATCTGGTATCTGGTCCCCTGCCCAGCTTCAAGGCAAAGGACACATATTCTGGGCAAAACACAGACCTTGGCCTCCACATAAAACAAAATTCATTCTGACTACCCCTCACCTGGAGGCACAGGAATGGAGGATGGGGAGGGGACTGTGTTGGAACATTGCAGGTCCTAGTGGCCTATTTTTTTGCAGCTGAGAGTTAAGGTGTTTTCCTCCTAAGAATCAGCCACTCTCCAATAGATACTCCAGTAACCTTTGTTGTCAAATATCTGGCTCACCCTCCTACTCTCTCTGGCTTCTGGTTGCTATGGCAATGTGGCCAGGAGCACTGCTCTCCCAGTGTAAATGAGTGGGAGCCTGTGAATGTAGACAGGGGTGCATTGTGGGGACAGGAGAAAATTCTTGAAGGCAAGAATAGCCTAATATGCTTAGTTCCTTTAGTGATTAACATCTCCCACAGCCCCTCCATCAAGCATTTACAGCACCATTCCCAGAAGGCATACGAGGTAGATTGAAAACAGGGAGCCTTAAAGAAAATAGCAGAGCCTTTTATTAGTGTCATTTCCCAGAAAAAAAAAAAAATCCAGTTTGTTAGGAAGATTTCACTTCCTAATGTTCCAAAGATGGTATCACTGTGCTTTCACTAGTAGTGCTCTATCTTACAGGACTGCTTAGCACCAAGCACTATGAGAACCTTAGGTGTAAATTAGGTAACTTAATAGGAACTGTGGATACTCAATGAAAAGGAAACACTCACAGGTGTGGGCTTGTGGCTACGGCAGAGTTAGCCTAAGGGCACAAGCCCCTCCAATGTCTAACTCAGACATTCATCTTTAATAGGGGACAACCCTCCTTATTCTCACTCTCTTGCTTTCCTTCCATGAAGCACACGGAGACAAAGATAAAGTTAGGGTTGGGGTTTTGTCTGAAGTTCTGAGTTGCTCATATACCCCTTCTCTCTAGCTGAGAGCCTCTTTGTCTCAATTCCATCAGTCTTGCTCAGCCATCCAGGTTTCCAGACCTATAGTCAACTTTGAGTGTCGGTGTCCAGATGCACAATGGCCTAATTTCCCTGGTGGCAGGTTGCTACAGCAATCCTACCAAGAGCTTTTCTTCCTCAATGAAATTAAAAGAGCATAAAAGAAGGGCGGGTGGCTGCCCATGTGGAGGAGGGGGAGAATTGTAATTTGAATATCCTAATTACAGTAATTAATAGACTTTTGAGATTAACAGGCCAAACTCACAGGCCAAGGCAGCAGGGGACTTGACTGGGAAAAGAGAGCTTCAAACAAGTAGAAAAAAGCCTTTGTTTCATTCAAGAAACTTCTGTAAAGCTGAATGATTAAAAAAAATGATTTAAAAAAAAAAAGTGTCACCAGATTAGGAGTAGGATTCAGGGTGAGTTTAGTAATTGGCACTATTTAAAAATCTAGACACAAATCCTTTCATTTGAAGCATGTTGGCAGGGAGGTGTCCAGAATTATTTTCTTAGGAAGAGAATGGGCCCGGTGCCCCTCCCTCTGGCCTGGTGGCACATGCCAAAGTGTTGACACCCTGCCTATGACTCCTATGACGTCCAGGTCGGGGATGATTTGAAACATTCAGTTCCTCTGCTGCCCACCTTTTTTGCAGCTAAGTTCTGCGTTGGATTCTTTCTTTCAGCCTCTTTCCTCCAGCTAATATTCTGGACTCTATAATCAACTTAGGTGTCTAATGACTCAGTCATGGCTTAATTGGCCCTAGCTGTTGGTTGCTATGGTAATGCAGTCAGGAGCTCTGCTCACTAAGTTAAGATAAGAGAGAACCTGAGGTGGGTGGGGGACAGTGCATGGAGAGGGCCAAGATTGAAGTTGACAATAAGATAATTACACTAATTAATAGGCTTTGCTGATGAAAAATCCATAAATACAGGCTCCAGGGAAAAGGTATGGAGAGCTTACCTGGGAAAACAAAGTATCTAGCATAAAGGAAAGGACTTTTACTACATCCACTTTCAAGAAGCAATCCAGAGGAAAAGAAAAGGCTCTATCTGCTTAATATCAGAGGATATGGAACTTATCAACACACAGGCATATTAGGGGATTAGGTTCCTCATTTGCAAGAGTCTAGGACTCCTCCATTGTCGGTCATAGCTGTTTAGATGGGGAACTGAGGCTCAGAAGTGGAAAGGGACTAGAACTAAATCACATGCTAGGTTAGTAGAAGAGCTATGACTGGAGTTCATGGCCCTGGATCACCATGCCAGAGCTCTATGACACCAACTTGCCTCCAGGTAGAGCCAAGGATGATCAAGTGCCTCATTTTACGGATGAAGACATGAATCTCAGAGAGGGGAATGAAACTGCTCAGGTCACATATTTTTTTTTCTGGGATGAGAACACAGTTCTCCTCGCTTTTAATGTAGATCAGGTAAATGGCCAGTCAGTCAAGAATTAGGTCAGAGACAGTGGAAACAGACAAGGGAGCACCTTACTCTACAGGGATTCTACACAATTTGTAAACCAGGGTAGGAAAGATTCTCAGTGATTCTAAGTGATGTGAAGATTCTAAGTAATGGCTGCCATTAACAGAAAGAGAGGGAAAGGAACAAAGAGGAAAAAAAGACACAAAAAACTCCCCTGTTTATGAATGTGATTTTCTTTGGAAACAGTCCTTTCCTTGAGCAGTAGCTGGAAATAAGATTCAGAGGTTTTTCTCCAGCATATCTTGCTAGAGAGCCTAGGGGAGTGTAAAGCTAATTTGCAGGTGTCTGAGAGCACCCCTGGCCCAAACAGTATATAGATGGAAAAACGAGTATATCAGAGTGAGGAAATGGCATCCCAATATCAGACTCTGGTTAGGGTCAAAGCTGTAAGTGGATCCCAGCCCTCATGATGACCTTGCCAGGGTTCTGTCTAGCAGGAGTGTAGGCAGCAGGAAGAGCACTCTCTATGTGCCAGGCACTTCCATAGGGAAAGTATGATTACACCTGGGTGTCAGAAAACATGGTGGTAAAGAGGCATACCCCATGTACTTTCCTGAAGGGACTTGATTCCCCCTCCTCTGGCCTGTGGGCAAAGGATACATGGCTCCAACCGGGAAGACTTTAAAGTATAGCAGGAGAAAATGATAACTGTGGTCAGGATTGACATAGAAGAAGTTCAAAGCAAAAGGTGATAAGTTACCACTGGGGCTTTGTGAAGAACTTGGCTGATATATGCAAAGAACCAGAAGGTTTACAAGGATTACTTTAATAAAAATATTAGGAACATAGGAGGTTGGGGAAATTATGGAAACTGGATCAAATTTAGGAGACTTAGAGTCCGCTAGGGAAATGATAACCACAGGAAAGAGGAGACATGATGCAGGAGGGTCTCTGCAAGGATTAGCTGAATATAGATATATGGAGGGATGGGGACAGCTGGAAATAGATCCTATGTGGATAACTGGAAGAGTATTGGGGCTGTTAACAGAAAATGAAAAGAGCAAAGGAGAGAGGAGGAAGAAGAGAGGAAGAAGGAGAGAAAAAAGATGAAGACAAAAAGATGATGATGAAGAAGAAAAAAAGTAATGAGGGATAAGGAGGAAGAAGACAGAGGTAGAGGTGAAAAAAGAAAGAAGTGAAGAGAAGGAAAAAAGGCAGAATCTTGTCCCTCACTGTGATATTTGCTTGAAAAAATACAAGACAAACAGCATGGCCTACCCCTACAGCAGTTAGAGCCGGTCTACAGCTGTATATGTGTATGCACACATATATGCACACATTTATAGAAAAGTAGTTGACACTCTGCCTTTTACTTCTGCCCTTGAGAAAAGCCCTTTCCCTCCATCCCTTGATCCCCACTTCTGCTTCGGTTATAGCCTCTTTCTAGAAATCTTTCTAGGTTTCTGGCCTGTTCTACTCCTGGTGGGTAGTACTGTTCCTTTTGAACACAAAGCAGAGCCATTCTGGGAAAGGTAGTCCTGGAGACCCCCATGAACAGGCATGCAAATCAGGAGCAGACAGATCTGGAAGGAGCAGACAGCTAGAGGTTGGTGCAAGTGTGCACAGGCAGGTAAGCAGGGAATGTCTACCGGACGACAGGTGGGAGCTGCTTTTCCCTCTTTTACTTCAGCACAGCAGAACAGCTTCTTCAAAACCAGAAACAAACCATTGATTTCAGTCATTTCTCTTGGGAGGTCATGATATGAGAATTGCCAAGACCATGATGACAGGAGATCCTCTTTCTCTCTAACTTGCAAATAGGGAAGAGCTAGACACGGTCAGTATGAGGCAGTGACAATGTGTTTAAGTGAGAACTTATGAGGGACAGTCCCACAGTACCTTTAAAATTCTGACCCAAAGTTCTCCCATAGGCCTCTGTGTTTCAACATTATTGTCATCTGTGATAGCCTACCTTTCTCCCAAAGGCCTTCAGTTGTCTGTAAACCGAGTTTAGGAGAACAATGGCTACCCTTAGAATCATCAATGAGGTTTTGGTACACTGAGTGTTCATTCATGAAGGGCAGTTTGCCCTCACAATCTGGACCTTAATCTCCTGATTCTGGTCCCTAGGAAGGCATGGAGGAAACTGTCCTGCAGACCTCACCAGTGGGTATATCTGGTCTATCTGTTGCAAGAGTGAGGCCCATGGAAGGTTTTCTCTCATGCAGGGTGTAAAGCTGGGGGACCACACAGGGCCAGGAGATCATCTTGAAAGAAAACAAACCCCTCCCTTGTCACTTGGAGGAACTTTTGCAATCAATTTGACATCTGTTCCTTTGCCATCGCATTGCAAATCTGGATTAATAGGGCATCAGTGGGCATTGTTACAGAGAAGGTGAATGTGTGAGTGGTGCTCATGACTCCAGGACTATTTCTCTATCGAACACAAGAAGCAATTTGTTAGCAAAAACCCTTGCAGCATCCTGTAACAGAGAGCAATGATAGTGCAAGATAGATAATCCAGGAAAAGCAGTTTCATATGATTTAGGGACAGAGACAGGCATAAAGCAAATTAGCACAGGAGTAGCATTCAGCACATTTAAAGAAAAAATGAATTATGTGGCTCTAAGGTAATCAGCCCTATAACATCTGACAAGCTACTTGCCCGTTAGTCAGTTAGCAGCCTTCTTGGTTATCAGAATACCAGATCACAAAAAGATGATCTTCCAGTTCCAAAATGACAGTATAAAAGCAACCTGGCTTAACTCACCTACCTCCTTGAGTAAACCAAAATCAAACATACAGTGCCGAGATTGTTACCAGCAATATCCCAGAACTCAAATATGAAGATTAGGCAGTTCCAGGGTCAGAGAGAAGTGAAAAAAAAAATCCAAACAGATAAGAGAATTAGATTTCTACATCTGAAACACACCAAACTCAATCTGTCCTACACCAAGAATGCAGAAAATTTTCCCCAAACTTATGTGGTGTACACTGGAATATCTGAGATCAAGGCAGACAAACAGCTTCTCCACCATCTTGAGTTCCCTGGCAGGAAATCTGATCCTGCCTTAAACCACGGGAAGCATCACAAATGCCCATAGGGAGAACTATCCCTGAGGACAGCCAGGCACAAGGTGGGAAGTGGGACTTTATCACCCACAATCCTGAGAACTCTGCTCTGTAACTCAGCCAAAAAGGACATCATTCAAAGTGGCTATTTAGCAGCACCATGCTGTTAGTTGTTCATTCCACAGGGCCCCTGGGCACAACCCCTCATTCAGCTTTCCCACACTATCACATATCCCATTTAGGACCTCCACCTTTGGGGATAAATAGTGCTAGGATCTGTTACTAAACCTTAAGCAAACCATGGCTTAAAGTGCCATCTAGTGCTAAACAAAAAGGCAGCAACCCAGTGGGGCAGGGGACGGGGAGGAAGAAACTCAAAAATTAAAAAAAAAAAAAAAAAAACTCTAGCAAAAAAAAAAAATGCAATAGAAAACAAAACAATCCAGACAGAGAAGACTGGCATAAGTAACTAATCTGTCAATATGAATAAATAAACATACATTTACTAGAAACAATAGAAAACAAGATACCATGACTTCCCCAAATGGTCAAAACAAGTATCCAGTGACTGACCTTAATGACATGTTAATACTGAGCTCTCTGACCAAAAATTCAAAATAGCAGTTTGAAAGAAACTCGATCTCCAAGATAACACAGAAAAACAATTCAGAAACTTATGAAAGAAATTTGACAAAGAGATTGAAATAATTTTTTTAATTAAATAAATCATGGAAGTAAGGAATACATTTGCTGAACTGAAAAATTCATTAGAAGCTCTTAACTGCAGAATGGATCAAGCAGAGGAAAGAATCAATGAGCTCAAACAACCTATTTGAAAATACAGTTTGAGGACAAAATAAAGAAATAAAGATCACCTATGAAATAAAGAAAACTACTTCAAAAGACCAAATCTAAGAATGATTGGTGTTCATGAAAGAGCTGAGCTAGAGCAAGGGGAAGAAATCTTATTCAAAGAAATAATAACAGAAAACTTTCCAAAACTAGAGAAAGATGTACATTTCCACCTTTAGGAATGTAAGAGAACACCAAACAGATTGACCTAAATAAGATTACTCCAAGGAATATAATAATCAAACTCTCAATAGTCAAGCACAAAAAGAACATCCTAAAAGCAACAAAAGAAGTAAATAACAGGTAAAAATTCTTCAATTCATCTAGCAATAGACTTCTCAATAGAAACCAGAGACATCATTAGAAAGCAGAAGCATATTTTCAAAGTACTGAAAGAAAAAAACTGCCATCCGAGAATTCTGTATGCTACAGAGCTATCCTTCAAGTTGAGAGAATTAAGCACCACCAGACCTGTCTTACAAGAAGGGCTAAAACGAATTTTTCTGTCTGAAAAGAAGAAATGCCAATGTACAGAAAGAAAACATTTGAAGGTATAAATCCCACTGGTAAAATTAAGTATACAACTGTAAAACACTCTAATTCTCTAACTGTGCGATACATTTCACTCAAAACTCTAGTATAAATGTTAAAAGGCAAATTTATCAAAGCTAATAATTGCTATACTAACCTACTAAGAGATGGGCAATATTAAAATATGTAAATTGAGACAAAGAAATGTCAAAATGGGTTAGATGAAGTTAAATCATAGAGTTTAATTTTTAGTTTTTTCATTGTTTCTATTCTATTTTTGTGATCTAAGACAAGTTGCCACCTTTTAAAAATAACTTGTTATATCTGTATGATGTGTTTTTAAACCTCATGGTAAAATGAGGTACAATGCCAAAACCTGTACTAGATACTCTAAAAATAAAAGGAAACAAATTAAAACATACTACCTTAGAAAATAACCACAAAGAAATACAATAAAAAAAGAAAGAAAGAAAAACATGACTTACAAAACAACCAGAAAACAAGCAACAAAATGACAGTACTAAGTCCTTACTTATCAAGGTAACAATAAATGTAAAAAACTCAATTCTCCAATTAAAAGACATGAAGTGCCTTGAATGATAAAGAAATAAGATCCAATTATCTGCTGCCTACAAGATGCACATAGTTGGAATGTGAAGTGATTGCAAAAGATACTCCTTGCAAGTGGAAGCTACAAAAGAGGAAATGTATCTACATTCATATCAAATAAAACATACTGCAAGTCAAAGACTATACAAAGAGATGAGGAAAGTCACCATATAAAGTCAATTCAGCAAGAGAATATGACAAGTATAAATGTCCATGCACCTGATAGCAGAGCACCCACATATACAAAGCCAACATTAATGGCTCTAAAAGGAGAGACAGACTACAATACAATGATAGTATGATACTTTCACATCCCACTCGTTAATGCACAGATTGTCCAGACACAAAATCAACAAAGAAACATCAGTGTTAAACTACACAATAGCCATTACAGGCCTAAGTGACATTTGCAGAATATTTCATATCATTGGTGCAGAATACACTTTATTTTTATCATTGCATGAAACATCCTCCATGTGGCTTAAGATAGACAAGTCTCAAAAAATTCAACAAAGTAGAAATTATATTATTATATCATTTCTGACCACAGTGAAAACAAACTAGAAATTATTTACAAGAGAGATCTCAGAAATTATGCAAAAACATGAGAATTTTGAAACATGCTCCTGAATGATGAATGGGTTCATGAAAAAAAATTCAGAAAATTTTAAAATGTCTTTAATCAAATGAAAAGGGAAATACAACATCTCAAAATCCATGAGACACAACAAAAGCAGTACTAAGAGAGATATTTATAGCAATAAATGCCTACATCAAAAAAAAAAAAAAAAAAAAAAAGGACTTCAAATATACAACCTAACCATGCACCTCAGGGAAGTACAAAAGCAAAAACAAACCAATCCAAAATTAGTAGTAGAAGGAAAGAAATGATAAAGAACAGAACAACAATAAATGAAGTTGAGACTAAAAACAATTCAGAAAATCAACTAACAAAAAGTCATTTTTAAAAAGATAAACAAAATTGACAAATCTTTAGCTAGACTAAGAAAAACACAGAGAAGACTCAGATAAATAAAATGATAAATGAAAAAGGAGACATTACACTTGAAACCCCAGAAATACAAAGAATCATTACAGACTATTAAAAATAATCATATACCAACAAATGGAAAACCTAAAAGAAATGGGCAAATTCCTAGACACATGTAATTTACCAAGATTGAACCATGAAGAAATAGAAAGCTTCAAAGAACCAATAATGAGTAATGAGATCAAAGTCATAATTAAAATTCTCTCATCAAAGAAAAGCCTAGGATCTGATGGCTTCACTGCTAAATTCTATCAAATATTTAAATAACTAATACCAACTATCATCAAATTTTTCAAAAATTTGAAGAGGAGAGAACAAATCCAAACTCATTCTACAAAGCCAGCATTAACCTGATACCAAAATCAGACAAAGACACAACAACAACAACAAAATGACATTTAAAAGGTCATTCACCACAATCAGGTGCGATTCATCTCAGGGATTCAAGGATGGTTCAACACATGCAAATGAATAAAAATGATACAATACATTTACAAAACCAAGAACAGAAGCCATGTGATCATTTCAATAGATGCTGAAAAAGCATTTGATAAAATTTAACATCCCTTTATGAAATAAAACTGTCAATAAACTGGGTATACAAGAAACACACCTCAAAATAATAAAGGCCACTAAGACAAACCGAGCCACCATCACACTGAATGAGGAAAAGTTGGCACCCTTTCCTCTAAGATCTGGAACAAGAAAATAATGCTCACTTTTACCACATTTATTCATTATTATACTGGAGGTCCTGGCCAGAGCAATTGGGCAGGAGAAAGAAATAAAGAGCATCCATATTGGAAAGCAATAAGTTAAATTAGCCTTATTCACAGACATGATCATATATTTAGCAATTCACCAAAAACCTGATACAACTGAGATGAATTCAGTAAAGTTGCAGGTTACAAAATCAACATACAAAATTCAGCAGCACTTGTATATGCCAGTAGCAAACAATCTGAAGAAGAAATCAAGAATGCAATCACATTTATAATACCTACAAAAATATATAATAACTAGGAATGAATTTAACCAAATAAGTGAAATTTTTATACAAAAAAGTATAAAACATTAATGAAAGAAATTGAAGAAAACACAAAAAAAGAAAGATATTCCATGTTCATGGATTTAAAAAATCTAATATTTTTAAAATGTCAATAATACCCAAAGCAATTTACAGATCAGATGCATTCCCTATCAAAATGTCAATAACATTTTTCACAGATGTAGAAGAAAGTAATCCTAAAATTTATATGAAACCACAAAAGACCCCAAACAGACAACTTACTGTTGAGCAAATAAACAAACAAACAAACAAACCAAGTGGGAAGCATCACACTATCTGACTCCAAAATAAATTGCAAAGCTCTAGTAATAAAATCAGCATGGTACTGCCTTAAAAATTGACACATAGACCAATGAAACAGAAAAGAAAAACCAAATATAAATCCACGCATTTACAGCCCACTTATTTTAGACAGAGATACCAAGAACATTCAATGGGAAAAGGACAATCTCTTCAATAACTGGGGCTCAGAAAACCATATGCAGAAAAATAAAAACAGAACCCTATGTCTCACCATATACAAAAATTAAATCAAAATGGACTAAATAAATAAATATAAGACATGAAACTATAAAACTGTTACAAGAGAACTTTTGGAAAATGATCTGGAACATTGGTCTAGGTAAAGATTTTTTTGAGTAAGACTGCAAAATCACAGGCAACCAAAGTAAAAATACACAAACAGTGTTACATCAAGGTAAAAAGCTTCTGCATAGCAAAGGAAACAATCAATGAAGTAGAGAGACAATGCACTGAATGGGAGAAAATATTTACAAACTCTCCATCTGACAAGGGAATAATAACCAGAATATACTAGGAGCTCAAACAAATAAATAGCAAAAAAAAAAAAAAAAAAAAAAATCTAATTTAAAAATGGGCAAATGCACTACTAGGTATCTACCCAGAGGAAAAGAAGCCATTATACAAAAAAAGATCCTTGCACATGCATGCTTATAGCAGCACAATCCACAATTGCAAAATCGTGGAACCAACCCAAATGTCTATCAACCAATGAGTAAAGAAATTGTGGCATGTATACATAAGATGGAACACTACACAGCCATAAAAAGGAATGAATTAACAGCATTTGCAGCGACCTGGATGAGACTGGAGACTCTTATTCTAAGTGAAGTAAATCAGGAATGGAAAACGAAACATTGTATGTTCTCACTGATATGTGGGAGCTAAGCTATGAGGATGCAAATGCATAAGAATGATACAGTGGACTATGGAGACTTGGGGAAGAGTGGGAGGGGGCGAGGGATAAAAGACGACGAATATGGTGCTGTGTATGCTGCTTGGGTGCACCAAAATCTCACAAATCACCACTAAAGAACTTACTCATGCAATCAAATACTACCTGTATCCTAATAACTTATGGAAAAAATAAAATAAACAACCATAAACATAAAACTAAAAACTAAATAAATATGGGCAAATGGTCTGAATAGACATTTACCAAAGGAAGACCTGCGAGTAACCAAAAGGTATATGAAATAATGCTCAACATCACTAATTATCAGGGAAATGCAAATCAAAACCACAATAATGTGTCCTCTCACCCCAGTTAAAATGGCTTTTATCAAAAAGACAGGAATAATGGATGCTGGTGAGGGTAAGGAGAAAGGGGACCTTGTACACTGTTGGTGGGAATGTAAATTAGTATACCCACTATGAAAATCAGTATGGAGGGTCCTCAAAAAAACTAAAAACTAGAACTACCATATGATTCAGCAATTCTACTCCAGGTATATCTCCAAAAGAAAGGAAATCAATATATTGAAGAGATATCCACAAGTTCATGTTTACTATAGCACTATTCACAATAGCCAAAATATGGAATCAACCTAAGTATCCTTCAATGGATGAATTGATAAAGAAACCGTGTTATGTACAAACACTGAGATATTACTCATCCAGAAAAAGGGGTGAAATGCTGTCATTTGTAGCGACATGAATGAAACTGCTGGTCATTACATTAAGAGAAATAAGCCAGGCATGGAAAGACAAATATCACATGTTCTCATATCATATGTGGGACCTGAACATTGAGTACACATTGACACAAAGAAGGGAACAATAGACACTGGGGCCTACTTGAGAATGGAAGGTGGAAGGAGAGTGAGGATAAAAAAACTATTAGGTTTGTGCAAAAGTAATTGTGTTTTTGCTATTACTTTTAATAAGGACAATACCTTTCAGATACTGTGTTTATTATCTGGGTTATGCAATAGCCTGTACACCAAACACTTGTGACACACAATTTACCCATGTAACAAACCGGTACATGTATCCTATGAACCAAAATAAAAATTAGTAAAAAATAAAAACTGGGAATAAATAAGAACTTCAATTTCATAAAGAATATCTACAAAAACCTTTAGCTCATCTCATACTTAATAGCGATATCCCTTACTGTCTTTTTAATGTCTATAGTATCTGCACATTAGACTTATGTTTTATAATTCACATTAATAAATCATGTTTCCTGGCTTTTTTCATCATCAGTCTTGCTAAGAGACTGTCAATATTAATCATCTTGCCATGAATTCATGTATTGTTTGTTGGCTTCTTGTATTGTTCATTTAAAAAAACAACGTTTTATTGTTGTAAGAAGACCCAACATAAAATTTACTCTCTTTTGGGAAATGGGTGTTCATATCCTTTGCCCACTTTTTGATGGGGTTGTTTGATTTTTTCTTGTACATTTGTTTAAGGTCCCTGTAGATTCTGGATATTAGAACTTTGTCAGATTGGTAGATTGCACAAATTTTCTCCCATTCTGTAGGTTGTCTGTTCACTCTGATGATAGTTTCTTTTGCTGTGCAAAAACTCCTCAGTTTAATTAGATCCCATTTGTCAATTTTGGCTTTTTTACCATTGCTTTTGGTGTTTTAGACATGAAGTATTTGCCCATACCTAAGTCCTGAATGGTATTGTCCAGGTTTTCTTCTAGGATTTTTGTAGTCCCAGGTCTTACATTTAAGTCTTTCATCCATCTTGAGTTGATTTTTGTATAAGGAAGGGGTCCAGTTTCAGTTTTCTGCATATGGCTAGCCAGTTTTCCCAACATTTATTAAATAGGAAATCTATTCCCCATTGCTTGTTTGTGTCAGGTTTGTCAAAGATCAGATGGTTGTAGATGTGTAGTGCTTTTTCTGAGGGCTCTCTTCTGTTCCATTGGTCTATAGATCTGTTTTGGCACCAGTAATATCCTGTTTTAGTTACCGTAACCTAGTAGTATAGTTTGAGGTCAGGTAGCAAGATGATTCCAGCTTTTATGCAGCTAAGAAACATATGAAAAAAAGCTCACCATCACTAATTATTAGAGAGGTACAAATCAAAAACACAATGAGATACCATCTCTCACCAGTCAGAATGGCAATCATTAAAAAGTCAGGAAACAATAGATGCTGGGGAGGCTGTGGAGAAATAGGTGTTCTTTTACACTGCTGGCAGGAGTTTAAATTAGTTCAACCTTTGTAGAAGACTGTGTGGCTATTCCTCAAGTATCTAGAGCCAGAAATAGCATTTGACCCAGCAATCCCATTACTGGGTATATAACCAAAGGATTATAAATTATTCTACTGTAAAGACACATGAACATGTATGTTTACTGCACCACTATTTGCAATAGCAAAGACTTGGAACTAACCCAAATGCTTATCAATGTTAGACTGGATAAAGAAAATGTGATACATATACACCATGGAATACTATGCAACCATAAAGAAGAACAAGATCATGTCCTATGCAGGGACATGGATGAAGTTGGAAACCATCATTCTCAGCAAGCCAACACAGGAACAGAAAACCAAACACCACATGTTCTCACTCATAAATAGGAGCTGAACAATGAGAACACATGGACACAGGGAGGGTACAATACATTATTGTTGACTATAGGTACCATGTTGTACAGCAGATCTTTAAAGCCAATTTATATTACTTGACTAAAACCTTATGACCATTGATTTATAACTTCCTCTCCCTCCAACTCCCAGAAACCCCCATTTCACTCTCTGATATCATGAACTTGACTGATTTAGACATCTCATTTAAGTGGAATTATGAAGTATATGTCTTTCTGTGACTGACTTATTTCACTTAGTATAATATCCTCAAGGTTCATAAATGTTGTCACATATTTCAGGTGTTCCTTAATTTTAAAGATTGAATACTATTCAATGTTTGTGCATACAACATTTTATGTGTCCATTCATCTGTTGATGGACACTTAGGTTGTTGCCCACATCTTGGCTATTGTGAATAGTGCTGCAGTGAGTATAGGAGTGTTGCTGTATCTTCAAGCTCCTGATTTCAAATTTTGAATAAATACTCAGAAGTGGGATTGCTGAATTATATGGTAGTTCTATTTTTAAGTTTTTAGGAGCCTCCATATTGTATTCTATAGTGACTGCACCATTTTGCATTCTCACAAGCTTTGTACAATGGTTCCAATTTCTTCACATCCTCACCAACGCTTGTGTTGTTTTTTTAAAATAATAGTAATCTTGAGAAGTGGTAGGTAATATCTTACTGTGTTTTTGATTTGAATTCCCCTGATGCATTTTTAAAATATACCTGTTGACCTTCTCTGACTTCTTTGGGAAAATGTCTTTTCAAGTTTTTAACCAGTTTTTAATAGATTTTAAAATTTTTTTACTACCGAGTTGTAGAATTTTCTTATAAATTTTGGAGATAAACCTCTTGTCAGATACATGGCTTACAAATATTTTCTCTAATTTCGTATGTTGCCTATTCACTCTGTTGATTATTTCCTTTGTAGTGCAGAAGATTTTTAGTTTAATATAGTCCAATTCTCTAATGTATTTTTTGTTTTTTTTGCCTTTGCCTTTGGTGTCATATCTATGAAATCATTGCCAAGACCAATGTCCTATAGTTTTTTCCTGTTTACTTGTAAGAATTTTATAGTTTTCAGTCTTCTGTTTAACTCTTTAATCCACTTTGAGTTCATTTTCTGTGAATTGTTGAAAATGAAAATTCAATTTCATTCTTTTGCACGTGAATATCCTGTTTTCCTAACACCAATTTCTTTTCCTCATTGTATATTCTTTGTGTCCCTGTTGAAGATCATTTCACTGTATATGTGTGCATTTATTTCTGGGCTCTGTATTCTGTTCCATTGTTCTATGTGTCTGTTTTTATTTCAGAACCATACTCTTTTGTTTATTGTTTATTTGTATTACATTTTTAATCAGAAAGGGTGATGATTCCAGCTTTATTCTTTCTCATGATTGATTTGGCTATTTGTACTCTTTTGTGGTTCTATACAAATTTTAAAATTGTTCTGTTTCTGTAAAAAATGCCATTTAGATTTTGAAATGGATTGCATTGAGTTTGTAGATCTTTTTGAGTAATATAAATGTTTTGCAATATTACATCTTACAAGCCACAAACACAAGATATTTTTTCCACTTGTTTGTGCCTTATTTAATTTCTTTTATTAATGTTTCATACCTTTCAGTATATGAGTCTTTCATCTTATTTTCCTAAAAAATATTTTTGGCACTATTATAAATGGGATTTTTTTTCCTAATATATTTTCGGAGGGTTCATTGTTCGTGTGCATAAATGCAACTTATTTTTATATGTTGATATTGTTAACTGCAGCCTTACTGAATTTCTTTATTAGCCTTAACAGTTTTTAGGAGTCTTTAGCATTTTCTACATATAAAATCATGTCGTCTGCAAACAGGGACAATTCACCTATTCTGATTTGAATACCTTTTTTTTTTTTTTCTTGCCTAATTGCTCTGACTAGGATTTGCGGTACTATGTTGAATAGAAATGGTGAAAGTAGGCATTCTTGCCTTGTTTCTAAACTTAGAGGAAAAACTTTCAGGTTTTCACCATTGAGTATGCTGTTACCTGTGGGCTTTCTGTATACAGACTTTGTTATGTTGAGGTAGTTTCCTTTTTGTCTCAGTTTGTTTAGAGTTTTTATCATGAATGTGTTTAGAATTATTTCAAATGTATTTAGGCATCTACTAAAATGATTGGTTATTGTGTGTTTTTTATTCCTTTATTCTGTTAATATGGTATATCATATTGATAGATTTTTATATATTGAATTATCCTTTAATTCCAGGGATAAATCCCACTTGGCCATGGTGTATGACCTTTTTAAGGCATTGGCAGATTCAGTTTGCTAGTATTTTGTTGAGGATCTTCACATCTATATTCTTAAGAGACATTGGCCTGTTATTGTCTTTTCTCATAATATCCTTGTCTGGCTTTGGTATCAGGGTAATGCTAGAGTCATAAAAGTGGTATGAAAGTGTTCTCTTTTCTTCCATTTGTTCAAAGAATTTGAAAATGATTGCCGTTAATTCATCTTTTTTGGGTAAATAATTCTCTCATTGTTTATATTAATCTTTCTGAAATGTATCTATAGCTCACATTTATTTTCATATTTGCCATTAGAAACATTTTGGTCTTTATTTAAAAGTTTGGTGATGTTTTTGTGACCAGGACTATGTAATAGGAATTTTTTTCATAGCGTACTTTAAGTTTTAGGGTACACGTGAACAACTTGCAGGTTTGTTACATAAGTATATATGTGCCATGTTGGTTTGCTGTACACATCAAGTCGTCATTTACATAAGGTATTTCTCCTAATGCTATCCCTCCCCCCACCCCATTACAGGCCCCAGCGTGTGATGTTCCCCATGTTGTATCCAAGTGTTCTCATAGTTCAATTCCCACCTAAGGGTGAGGACATGCAGTGTTTGGTTTTCTGTCCTTCTGATAGTTTACTCAGAATGATGGTTTCCAGCTTCATGCATGTCCCTGCAAAGAACATGAACTCATCCTTTGTTATGGCTGCCTAGTATTCCATGGTGTATATGTGCCACATTTTCTTAATCCAGTCTATCATTCATGGACATTTGGGTTGGTTCCAAGTCTTTGCTATTGTGAATAGTGCCACAATAAACATACGTGTGCATGTGTATTTATAGCAGCATGATTTATAATCCTTTGGGTATATACCCAGTAATGGGATCACTGGGTCAAATGGTATTTCTAGTTCTAGATCCTTGAGGAATCGCCACACTGTCTTCCACAGTGATTGAACTAATTTACACTCCCACCAACAGTGTAAAAGTGTTCCTATTTCTCCACATCTTCTTCAACATCTGTTGTTTCCTGACTTTTTAATGATCGCCATTCTAACTGGCATGAGATTGTATGGCATTGCGGTTTTGATTGGCATTTCTCTAATGACCAGTGATGATGAGCATTTTTTCGTGTGTCTGTTTGCTGCATAAATGTCTTCTTTTGAGAAGTGTCTGTTCATATCCTTTGCCCACTTTTTGATGGGGTTGTTTGTTTTTTTCTTGTCAATTTGTTTAAGTTCTTTGTAGATTCTGGATATTACCCCTGTGTCGGATGGGTAGATTGCAAAAATTTTCTCCCATTCTGTAGGTTGCCTGTTCACTCTGATGGTAGTTTCTTTTGCCGTGAAGAAGCTCTTTAGTTTAGTTAGATCCCGTTTGTCTATTTTGGCTTTTGTTGTCATTGCTTTTGGTGTTTTAGTCATGAAGCACTTGCACATGCCTATGACCTGAATGGTATTGCCTAGGTTTCCTTCTAAAGTTTTTATGGGTTTACGTCTAACATTTAAATCTGTAATCCATCTTGAATTAACTTTTGTATAAGACGTAAGGAAGGGATCCAGTTTCAGCTTTCTACATATGGCTAGCCAGTTTTCCCAGCACCATTTATTAAACAGGGAATCCTTTCCCCATTTCTCGTTATTGTCAGGTTTGTCAAAGATCAGATGGTTGTAGATGTATGGTGTTATTTCTGAGGCCTCTCTTTTGTTCCATTGGTCTATATATCTGTTTTGGTATCAGTACCATGCTGTTTTGGTTATTGTAGTCTTGTAGTATAGTTTGAAGTCAGGCAGCATGATGCCTCCAGCCTTGTTCTTTTTGCTTAGGATTGCCTTGGCAATGCGGGCTCTTTTTTGGTTCCATAGGAACTTTAAAGTAGTTTTTTAAAAAGTCTGTGAAGAAAGTCATTGGACCTTAATGGGGATGACATTGAATCTATAAATTACCTTGGGTAGCATGGCAATTTCATGATATTGATTCTTCCTATCTGTGAGCATGGTATGTTCTTCCATTTGTTTGTGTCCTCTTTTATTTCACTGAGCAGTGGTTTGTAATTCTCCTTGAAGAGGTCCTTCACATTCCTTGTTAGTTGTATTCCTAGGTATTTTATTCTCTTTGCAGCAATGTGAATGGGAGTTGACTCACGGTTTGACTCTCTGTTTGTCTGTTATTGGTGTATAGGAATGCTTGTGATGTTTGCACATTGATTTTGTATCCTGAGACTTTGCTGAAGTTGCTTATAAGCTTAAGGAGATTTTGGGCTGAGACAATGGGGTTTTCTAAATATACAATCATGTCATGTGCAAACAAGGACAATTTGACTTCCTCTTTTCGTAATTGAATAGCCTTTATTTCTTTCTCTTGCCTGATCTCTCTGGCCAGAACTTCTAACACTATGTTGAATAGTAGTGGTGAGAGAGGGCATCCTTGTCGTGTGCTGGTTTTCAAAGGGAATGTTTCCGGTTTTTGCCCATTCAGTATGATTACTGGCTGTGGGTTTGTCATAAATAGCTCTCACTATTTTGAGATACAGTCCATTGATATCTACTTTATTGAAAGTTTTTAGCGTGAAGGGGTGTTGAATTTTGTCAAAGGCCTTTTCTGCATCTATTGAGATAATCATGTGGTTTCTGACATTGGTTCTATTTATGTGATGGATTACATTTATTGATTTGCATATGTTGAACCAGCCTTGCATCCCAGAGATGAAGCCCACTTGATCATGGTGGATAAGCTTTTTGATGTGCTGCTGGATTTGGTTTGCCAGTATTTTATTGAGGAGTTTTACATTGATGTTCATCAGGAATATTGGTCTAAAATTCTCTTTTTTTGTTGTGTCACTGCCAGGCTTTGGTGTCAGGATGCTGCTGGCCTCATAAAATGGGTTAGGGAGGATTCCCTCTTTTTCTATTGATTGGAATAGTTTCAGAAGGAATGGTACCAGCTCCTCTTTGTTCCTCTGGTAAAATTCGGCTGTGAATCCGTCTGGTCCTGTACTTTTTTTGGTTGGTAGGCTATTAATTATTGTCTCAATTTCAGTGCCTGTTATTGGTCTCTTCAGAGATTCAACTTCTTCCTGGTTTTGTCTTCGGAGAGAGTGTGTGTCCAAGAATTTATCCATTTCTTCTAGACTTTCTAGTTTATTTGAGTAGAGTTGGTTCTAGTATTCTCTGATGGTAATTGGTATTTCTGTGGGATCAGTGGTGATATCCCCTTTATCATTTTTATTGCATCTATTTGTTTCTTCTTTTTTTTCTTTTTCTTTAGTCCAGCTAGTTGTCTATTTTGTTGATCTTCTCAAAATATCAGCTCCTAGATTCATTGATTTTTTTTTAAGGGTTTTTTGTGTCTCTATCTCATTCAGTTCTGCTCTGATCTTAGTTATTTCTTGCCTTCTGCTAGCTTTTGAATTTGTTTGCTTTTGATTTTCTAGTTCTTTTAATGATGATGTTAGGGTGTCTATTTTAGATCTTTCCTGCTTTCTCTTGTAGGCACTTAGTGCTATAAATTTCCCTCACACACTGCTTTAAATGTGTCCCAGAGATTCTGGTACGTTGTGTCTTTGTTCTCATTGGTTTCAAAGAACATCTTTATTTCTGCCTTCATTTCGTTGTTTACTCCTTCAGGAGGAGGTTGTTCAGTTTCCATGTAGTTGTGAGGTTTTGAGTGAGTTTATTAATCCTGGTTCTAATTTGGTTACACTGTGTTCTGAGAGACAGTTTGTTGTGATTTCTGTTCTTTTACATTTGCTGAGGAGTGTTTTACTTCCAATTATGTGGTCAATTTTAGAATAAGGGCAATGTGGTGCTGAGAAGATGTATATTCTGATGATTTGTGGTGCAGAGTTCTGTAGATGTCTATTAGGCCCACTGGTGCAGACCTGAGTTCAAGTCCTGAATATCTTTGTTAACATTCTGTCTCATTAATCTGTCTAATATTGATAATGGGGTGCTAAAGTCTCCCATTATTATTGTGTAAGTGTCCATGTCTCTTTGTAAGTCTCTAAGGACTTCCTTTATGAATCTGGGTGCTCTGTATTGGGTGCATATATATTTAGGATAGTTAACTCTTCTTGTTGAACTAATCCCTTTACCATTATGTAATGACCTTCTTTGTCTCTTTTGATCTTTGTTGGTTTAAAGTCTGTTTTATCAGAGACTAGGATTGCAACCCCTGCTATTTTTTGCTTTCCATTTGCGAGGTAGATCTTCCTCCATCCCTTTATTTTGATCCTATGTGTGTGTCTCTGCACGTGAGATGGGTCTCCTGAATATAGCACACTGATGGGTCTTGATTCTATATCCAATTTGCCAGTCTTTGTCTTTTAATTGGGGCATTTAGCCCATTTACATTTAAGGTTAATGTTGTTATGTGTGAACTTGATCCTGTCATTATGATGTTAGCTGGTTATTTTGCCCATTATTTGATGCAGTTTCTTCACAGCATAGATTGTCTTTACAATTTGTCATGTTTTTGCAGTGACTGGTACTGGATGTTCCTTTGCATGTTTAGTTCTTCCTTCAGAAACTCTTTTAAGGGAGGCCTGGTGGTGACAAAATCTCTCAGCATTTGCTTGTCTGTAAAGGATTTTATTTCTCCTTCACTTATAAAGCTTGGTTTGGCTGGATATGAAATTATGGGTTGAAATTTTTTTTCTTTAAGTATGTTGAAAACTGGCCCCCACTCTCTTCTGGTTGTAGGGTTTCTGCTGAGAGATCCGCTGTTAGTCTGATGGGCTTCCCTTTGTGGGCAACCCGGCCTTTCTCTCTGGCTGCCCTTAACATTTTTTCCTTCATTTCAACCTTGGTGAATCTGACGTTGATGTGTCTTGGGGTTGCTCTTCTCAAGGACTATCTTTGTGGTGTTCTCTATTTCCTGAATTTGAATGTTGGTCTGCCTTGCTCAGTTGGGGAAGTCCTCTTGGATAATATCTTGAAGAGTGTTTTCTAACTTGGTTCCATTCTCCCCATCACTTTCAGGTACACCAATCAACTGTAGATTTGGTCTTTTCACATAGTCCCATATTGCTTGGAGGTTTTGTTTCTTTTCACTCTTTTTTCTCCAATCTTGTCTTCTTGCTTTATTTCATTAATTTGAACTTCAATCACTGATATCCTTTCTTCCACTTGATTGAATCGGTTATTGAACCTTGTGCCTGTGTCACGGAGTTCTCCTGCTGTGGTTTTCAGCTTCATCAGGTCATTTAAGATCTTCTCTAAACTGTTTATTCTAGTTAGCCATTGATCTAACCTTTTTTCAAGGTTTTTAGCTTCCTTATGATGGGTTAGAACATCCTCCTTTAGCTTGGAGAAGTTTGTTATTACCAAACTTCTGAAGCCTACTTCTGTAAACTTGTCGAACTCATTCTCCGTCCAGTTTTGTTCCCTTGCAGGTGAGGAGCTGTGATTCTTTGGAGAAGAGGTGCTCTGGTTTTTAGAATTTTCAGCTTTTCTGCTCTGGTTTCTCCCAATCTTTGTGGTTTTCTCTACCTTTGGTGTTTGATGTTCGTGACCTACAGATGGGGTTTTGGTGTGAATGTCCTTTTTGTTGATGCTGATGCTATTCCTTTCTGTTTGTTAGCTTTCCTCTTGACAGTCAGGACCCTCAACTGCAGGTCTATTGGAGTTTGCTGGAGGTCCACTCAAGACCCTGTTTGCTTGGGTATCACCAGTGGAGGGTGCAGAACAGTAAATATTGCAGGACAGCAAATATTGCTGCCTCATCCTTCCTCTGGAAGCTTCGTCCCAGAGGGGCACTTGCCTTTATGTGGTGTCTCTCAGCCCCTACGGGGAGGTGTCTCCCAGTCAGGCTACATGGAGTTCACAGACCCACTTGAGGAGGCAGTCTGTCTGTTCAAATGCCATGGTGGGAGAACCACTGCTCTTTTCAGAGCTTTCAGACAGGGACGTTTAAATCTGCAGAAGTTGTCTGCTGCCTTTTGTTCAGTGATGCCCTGCCCACAGAGGTGGAGTCTAAAGAGGCAGTAGGCGTTGCTGAGCTGCAGTGGGCTCTGTCCAGTTCAAGCTTCCTGGCCACTTTATTTACCTATTCAAGCCTCAGCAATGGCAGACACCTTTCCCTCCTCCAAGGCTGCATCCTTGCATGTCAATCTCAGACTGCTGTGCTAGCAGTGATCAAGGCTCTGCGGGTGTGGGACCCACCAAGCCAGGCACAGGAGGGCATCCCCTGGTCTGCCAGTTGCTAAGACTGTGGGAAAAGTACAGTGTTTGGGCAAGAGTTTACCATTCCTCCAGGTACAGTCTGCCACAGCTTCCCTTGCCTAGGAAAGAGAAATCCCCATACCCCTTGTGCTTCCCAGGTTAGGCAATTCCCCGCCTTGCTTTGGCTAACCCTCTGTGGTCTGCACCCACTGTCCAACCAGTCCCAATGAGATGAACCAGGTACCTCAACTAGTTAGAAATGCAGAAATCACTCATCTTCTGCATTGATCTCGCTGGGAGCTGCAGACTGGAGCTGTTCCTATTTGGCCATCTTGGAAGTGAATCCCAGACATTTTAAGTGAAAGATAAAATCTCCACATTGTGTAGATTATAGCAAGTGCTGAGTAAAACATCTGATCAAAAGGTATGGGTTATTGTGTCCCTGTGTTGGAACATTGTGTTTCAGTTCATAAATATTAGTCAGCCCTTTCCTCCTAAAACACGCTTATGTTGAGTCTCATCTGGGGCAACAGAAGCAGAGGCTGGAAAATGGGATTTAGGACATAAGGTTCCTAAACAGTCTATAGGACTATTCTGTTCCTGGCTTTTACTAAGATCACATGTAGGCAGTGATGAGTTAGCAAACTGGAAATAAAAGAAATATTTTGGTCTGTAGTATTTGCTAATTTTCATATTGTAAATACTCCCAGCATCACTGACTTTAAGCTTTTATAGTTAACAACCTGCTCACAATATTTCTGATTATTTAATAGTTGGCTCTTATGAATAGAAATAGCTTCAATTCAACTGAGTCCAGGGTATTGAAACACATTGTTTCTTCTTTTACAAAAAACATTTATTTTATGTTTACAGGGTACATGTGCAAGATGTCCAGGTTTCTTACATAGGTAAATGTGGTCATGGGTTTTGTTATACAGATTATTTTCTCACACAGGTATTAAGCCTAGTATCCATTAGTTATCTTTCCTAATCCTCTCCCTCCTCCCACCTTCCACCTTCTGATAGGCCACAGTATGTGTTATTCCCCTCTATGTGTCCATGTGTTCTCATAATTTAGCTCCCACTTATAAGTGAGAACATTTGGTATTTGATTTTCGGTTTCTGTTTCTGTTAGTTTGCTGAGGATAATGTCCTACAGCTCCATCCATGCTCTTGCAAAGGACACAATCTCATTCTTTTTCATGGCTGCATAGTATTCCATGGTGTGTATGTACCACATTTTCTTTATCCAGTGTATCATTGATGGTTATTTAGGTTGATTCCATGTCTTTGCTATTGTAAATAGTGCTGCAATAAATGTACACATGCAAGTGTCTTTATAATAGAACAATGTATATTCCTTTAGGTATATGCCCAGTAATTGGATTGCTGAATTCTGTCCATAGGTCTTTGAGGAATCATCACACTGTCTTCCACAATAGTTAAACAAATTTAGACTCCCACCAACAGTGTATAAACATTCCTTTTTCTCCACAATCTTGCCAGAATTTATTTTTGACTTTTTAATAGTAGTCATTCTAACTGGTGTGAGATGCTATCTCACTGTGATTTTCATTTGCATTTCTCTAATAGTCAGTGATATTCAGCTTTTTTTCATATACCTGTTGCCTACGTGTTTGCCTTCCTTTGAAAATTGTCTGTTCATGTGCATTCCCCACTTTTTAATGGTGTTGTTTGCTTTTTTTTTTTCTTTTAAATTGGTCTAAGTTCTTATAAATTGGTTTAAAGATGCTGGATAGGCCAGGCATGGTGGCTCATACCTGTAATCCCAGCATTTTGGGAGGCCGAGGCAGGTGGATCACCTGAGGTCAGGAGTTCAAGACCAGCCTGGCCAGCATGGTGAAACTCCATCTGTACAAAAAATATAAACAATTAGACCGGAATGATGGTGGGTGCCTGCAATCCCAGCTGCTCAGGAGGCTGAGGTGGGAGAATCATTTGAACTTCAGAGTCGGAGGTTGCAGTGAGCTGAGATCACACCATTGCACTCCAGCATAGGAACAAAGTGAGACTCCATCTCAAAAATATATAAATAAATAAATAAATGCTAGATGTTACACCTTTGTCAAAGACTTAGTTTGCACATTTTTTCCATTCTCTAGGTTGTCTGTTTACCCTGTTGATATTTTATTTTGCTGTACAGAAGCTTTTTAGTTTAATTCAATACCATTTGACAATTTTTACTTTTGTTACAATTGCTTGTGGCATCTTCCTCATGAAATCTTTGCACATGCCTGTGTCTTGAATGGTATTGCTTAGGTTATCTTCCAGGGTTTTTATAGTTTGAGTTTTTACATTTAAGTTATTAATAAATATTGAGTTAATTTTTGCATGTGGTTTAAGGAAGGGGTACAATTTCAGTTTTCTGCATATGGCTAGCCAGTTATCCCAGCACCATTTACTGAATAAGGAATTCTTTTCCCATTGCTTGTTTTTGTCAAGTTGGTCAAAGATCAGATAGTTGTAGGTGTGTGGTCTTATTTCTTGGTTCTCTATTTTCTTCCATTGATCTATATGTATGTTCTTGTACCAGTACCATGCTGTTTTGTTTACTGTAGCCCTGTAGTGTAGTCTGAAGTTGGGTAGCTTGATGTCTTCAACTTTGTTCTTTTTGCTGAGGATTGCCTTAGCTATTTGGGCACCTTTTTGGATCCATATAAATTTTAAAATAGTTTTTTTCTAGTCCTGTGAAAAAAATCAATGGTAGTTTAATTGGAATACCATTGAATCTATAAATTGCTTGGGCAGTATGGCCATTTTAGCAATATTGATTCTTCGTATCTATGAGCGTAAAATGTTTTTCCATTTGGTTGTGTCATCTCTGATTCCTTTGAGCAGTGGTTTTTAGTTCTCCTTGTAGACATCCTTTACCTCCCTTGTTAGTTTTATTTCTAGATATTTTATTCTTTTTGTGGCAATTGTGAATGGGAGTTTGTTTGTGAGTTTGTTTGTCTATATACTTCAGTGTGTTTTTTTAGTGGCTGGAAATAGTTTTTCCTTTCCATACTAAGTGTTTTCTTCAGGAGCTCTTGTAAGGCAGGTCTGGTGGTAATACATACCTTCAACATATGCTTGACTGAAAAAGGATCTTATTTTTTATTTGCTTTTAGCTTGGCCAGATATGAAATTCTACGTTAAAATTTCTTTTCTTTAAGAATGTTGAATATTGGCCCCAATTTCTCCTGGTTTTGAGGGTTTCCACTGAGAGGTCTACTTTTAGTCTGATGGGCTTCCCTTTGTAGGTGACTTTATCTCTCTCTCTGGGTTGCCCTTACTATTTTTTCTTTCATGTCAACCTTGGAGAATCTGATGATTATGTGTCTTGAGGATGATCTTCTCATGGAGTATTTTACTGGGGTTCTTTGCATTTCCTGAATTTGAATGTTAGCCTGTCTAGCTAGGTTGGGAAAGTTTTTATAAATAACATCTTGAAATATGTTTTTCAAATTTGTTTTATTCTCCCCATCTCTTTCACATACACCAGTCACAGATTCATTTTTTTTTTTTACACAATCCCATATTTCTTGGAGGTTTTGTTTATTTCTTTTTATTCTTTTTTTTTTTCTATTTTTATCTGCCTGTCTTATTTAAAAAAGAAGGTCTTCAAGCTCTCACATTTTTTCTCCACTTGGTGTATTCTGCTATTAATACTTGCAATTGAATTATGAAATTCTTGTGTGTTTTTCAGCTCTATCAGGTCAGATACATACTTCTCTGTACTGGATATTTTGTTTATCAGCTCCTGCACTGGTTTATCATGGTTTTTAGCTTGCTTTCATTGGGTTACAATGTGCTTCTTCAGCTCAGTGAAATTCATTTTTATCCATATTCTGAATTCTACTTCTGTCACTTCAGCCATCTTAGTCTCAGCCCAGTTCTGAACCCTTGCTGAAGAGGTGATTTAGTCATTTGGAGGAACAAGAGCACACTGGCTTTTCGAGGTTTCAGTGTTCTTGCACTAATTCTTTCTCATCTTTGTGGGCTTATCTACCTTCAGTCTTTGAGGTTATTGACCTTTGGGTGGGTTTTATTTTCTCTTAACTGTCTGGCCACTTTTCACTAGGGCTGCTTCAGTTTGCTGGGGGTCCACTCCAATCCTTAGTCACCTTGGATTTTCTAGTACTTGGAGGTGTCTCCAGTGAAGGTTGCACAACAGTAAAGATGGCAGCCTACAGCCTGTTTTGGGAGCTTCATTCCGGTATGAACAGACTTATTGCCAGCCTGAATGCACCAGTAGGAGGTGGCTGGAGAAGTTGGTTGGGAGGTCTCACCTACTCAGGTGGAACAGAATTGGGGACCTGCATCAAAAGGCAGTCAGCAGTGCTTTCATAGAGCAGGTGTGCTGGGCTGGGGTACTGCTTTTACCTCCAGTCAGTCAGCTTGGGATCTCCAAAGTGTGGAGACTGGAATGGCTGAGTCACTGAAACACCGAAGATGGCAGACCATTCTTCCCTCTAGCAGTTCTGTCTCAGAAAGTTTTCAAATCTATGTTGGCCAGAGTACATTGACAGGAATAGCTGGAGTCCCCAGTTGGGAGGTTCCCCCTACTGAGGAGGAACAAATCAGGGACTCACATAAGGAAGTAATGTGGCCATGCTTTTATAGAGCAGCTGTGTTATGCTGGGGTGCCACTTCTGCCCTAATCAGCTTGGGCTCTCTAAAGCCCACAGGCTAGAATGGCTGAGTTGCTCAAGGAGCAAAGATTGTGGCCTGCCCCTCCCCTTGGGAACTTCATCCTCTCCCTGGTCCCAGGTAGGTGCAACACTGTTGCTGGTGGCTGGCTAGAATTCCAAGCCAGTGAGTCTTATCCTGTGAGGCACCATAGAAGTGGGGCCCACAGATCATTGCTGCTCAGCACCCTGTATTCAGCCGCCTTTTGGGGGTATGTACGAGAGTTCAACCTCCTGCCTTGCCTGAGTTGCAGTTACCTTTGCTGGGAATTTTGGAGCTGGAGTATGTATATCTCCTGGTTCTCCATACATGCCTGAGTAGCTGCTCTGTTGAGACTCCATGCAGCTCTGTGTGTCAGACCAAATGCCCTGGTAGAATGAGTTCATGAGAGGATATCCTGACCCAAGGACTGAAAGATCTTTGGAAAAAGTGTGGTTTTCTGGGGTTGCACATTCACTCACTGCTGCCCTGGTGGGGGGTAGGTTTCCTTGGCTTTGTGTTGCTCCCTGGTAGGCCATCGCTCTTTCCTGTTTTTCTCCATTTTCCGTGAGTTGAGCTATTTCCTTGATCAGTCCCCATGCAAGTACCTGGATGTTTCAATTGAAGGTGCTGTATTTGCTCATTCCTTTTATTTCTCTCTGTGAAAACCATGTACTGTAGCTGCTTCTAGGCGGCCCCCTCCTATGTCTTTATTTCTTTGTACAGGTTAGTTGTTTCTGGGACCAGAGAGATTAGAATCCTGTCTTAACAACTTCCAATGTGCGTGACTTTGATATTATATCTACCCTTCTTTTGTGCCTCAGGATCTTTGCCTACAAATTGGAGATAATGTTACTACACTCCTCATAGTTTTGTTGTGAGATTTAAAAGTGATAATTCTCATGATGCTCAGAAACATGTTCTTGGCACAGTGTTGCTGCTCGGTAAATGACAGCTATCATCATCATAATCACCATTATCATTATCATTACCATAATCATCACTACTCTTCCTGAAACCACTGCAAAACAGTATAGGATATAAAAGAGGAAATTATAGAGGAGTGAGCCAGAAGTGACATCTCAGGAGCCTTTATTCCCTGACTAGCTCCAGAGAAGGCATGCAAGACACTGTCCTGCAGACCCACCAGAGATGAGTTTCACTTAGGGGCAGAGGCAAGGGGATCACCTTGAAAGAAACAAAATCCCTCCTTGTCTCTGTAGGAATATTAACAAATAAATTTTACATATATTTCTTTGTTGTGAAGTTATGATTGAAAACAGCATTGTCTGTGGGTCAACACAACACCAGGAGTCATCATCACAGATACACTGGCTCTGAATGGTACTTATGACCTCAGTGCAAAAGGCCTGAACTATTCAATGGCTCATGAAATGTCAATTGCTGACCCTCTGGATGGCCTCTCAACTGGAGAGGTTCCTACAAAGAAAGACTGGGTCTCAGGGTAGATATCTCACAGAAGTAAGGACTCTGGAACCACAAAATGACAGATGGGGCAAGTAGTTTAGCAAGGAATATTAGAGTACACACTCTTTCTGAAGATGGCATGAACTGTGTTCTCCTATGAGACTGAATTTAGACAGGTACTTAGGACAAGCTTCAGAAGTTGGGAGAAACAGGCCAGGTACAGTGGCTCATGCCTGTAATCTCAGCACTTTGGGAGGCAGAGATGGGCAGATCACTTGAGGTCAGGAGTTCAAGACCAGACTGGCAAACATGGTGAAACCCTGTCTCTAATAAAAATACAAAAATTAGGCAGACGTTGTGGTGGGCACCTGTAATCCCAGCTACTTGGGAGGCTAAGGCAGGAGAATCACTTGAACTCAAGAGGCAGAGGTTGCAGTGAGCTGAGATCGTGCCACTGCACCCCGGCCTGGGCGACAGAGTGAGATTCCATCTGATACAATAAAAAATAATAATAAAATAATAAAAAGAAGTTGGGAGAAACAGCTTTATAGCATGGCTGACATATGTGTTTAAGGCCCCTTCATGGAAGAGAGAACAAGCCCAGAGGAAAGTAGAAACCACACACTTCCAGGGTCCAAGGCCTTGGATGACTTTTGGGATCACAAGAGAAGAGTTCTGGTCATTGGAGGGTATCCTTTGATTTCTGGCATTTGCTAGATACTGCCATGGTCTACAATCTAGATCTCCAGGAGAAAAGTTATTGAGTCCAGGCGGGCAATTAGACATTCCATTTATTGCATACTTTCTACCTCATGATGACTATGCTAGGTATTTCACATGTAATGTCACATTTAATTCTTTCTATAACCACAGTAGCTAGAAATTATTATTCATAACATACAAGAATTAAAATTAATTTAAAAAATTAAAAGTAAAAAGTTAATTTAAAAATTAATTAAAATTCAGTATGATAAATTCTGTGTTCAGTACAAGTACAGGAATATATAACAATACATAGGAGAAGGAGGTAATTCAGGGAAACAGGTTGGTTTTTTTTTCACATAATGCTGCTTGGAGTTTGGTTGCCACATTAAAAAAAACTGGAAAGATAAAAAGCAACTAGATCATCAAGAAAATAAACAGTTAAGGTGCTAAAAATGTATCCAAAAGGTATTTGTATTTAGTTCTTTCTCCCTCCATATACTGAACTGATTGTACAAAAATCTGCCTTGTCTGGAATAGGCCTGGTCATTCATCTCTGATCACTACCTCCTTTATCTACTTGGCTGTATGGGTCAGTGAAGACACAGGCTACTTTCCTTACACATCAATCACTATTGTTCAAAGGGCCACTATTAGTTCTTTAAGTTATTTCTTCCATGAGGCCAGTGAGTGGGCTATACATCTCAAGAGTTATGCCTAAATTTGGCCTAAGTAAATGCTGCATCTCAGCTGTGACCCTAAATTAGCATTAAACAGCACTCTCCCTGGCACTACCTCAGTAGTCCCTGAGGACTATTTTGATTGTAGTATAATTATTCTCACCTCTGTGTAAAATTCAGAGAAACTTACAGGGCAGGGAATAGCCTGGCAAGGGAATAAGATGGCATTTATAGGTCATTGCAACATCCAACCACAGGAAAATTTTATCCTCTACCTCTAAAAGATAGAGAGATTGTTAGGTTGCATTTACTTGATAATTCAGTAGAAAATGAGAAAGATAGAGAACATGAATAAAATCATTTAAGACATTACTTATTAAAGGAGATATAGGCAATTAGCTATTCAGAAATATGTGATTGATGAAAGTTCATTTATTTCAAATTTCAAATGCAAGACACTTAAGCAGTTTAACTGAGAATGGCAAGAAGCCTAGAGAAAGATGAAGAAAGACATAAAGACAGAGAAACCAAGAGAGAGAAATTAAATTTATAAGAGATGAGAAGGAGAAAAAAAAAAGATGGATAGGAGGAAGGACTAAATTGCAGCTTCCACTTGGATGGACAGAGCAGTGTGTGGAGATTCACATTGTGAACTTTCGCTCCAAGAACTACTGGGGGAATATACCAGGAAAGTAGAGAAAATCCACAAACCCTTTGAAGGAAGTGGATTGCTCCTGCAGGACCTGGGAGACAGCCCAAATACTGTGAGTGCCCAAACTGTGAAAGCATTAAAGGGGGGTCATCCACCCCTGAACACACATCCTCAGTGGGGAATCTGAAGGTCCAGGTCATGGGAGAAAGATTTGATCTTATCTGGAGCTGAGACAATATAGAGAGTCGAGCGAAATACACGGGTAGAGAAAGCAGCGGGGAAAGCCCTGTGGGCTCTCTGGATCCCCAGGAGAGACATTTCTGACTTGTGTCACAGGCATCCTTGGGGAGGGTTGCCAGAGGAATGAGGAAAAGACCACAGGGACAAGAAAACCTTTAGTTGAACTTTCTAACAATTACTACTGAATGTGAAGCTTCCTGGCCAGAACTAGGGGGATGGTGTGAGTCTTGTGTGCAGACTCCTTCACACCTCCTTTAGCATTAAACAGCACTCTCCCTGGCACTACCTCAGTAGTCCCTGAGGACTATTTTGATTGTAGTATAATTATTCTCGCCTCTGTGTAAAATTCAGAGAAACTTACAGGGAAGGGAGTGGCCTGGTAGGGGAATAAGATGGCATTTATCTTATTATGAAGGAGGTGTGAAATTTTTGCTTGCTTTCTCAGCTGGGAGGCTGGTAGCCTAGGACAAGTTCTCAGACTGCTCACTCAGTACCTGGAAACAAAGTTGGTGCTGTTGTTTGGGGTAGGGTGGGAGTAAGACTGGTCTTTTGGGTCGCATGGGAGCTGGCTGAGGCCTGTGACTGACAGCTTCCCTCACTTCCCTGACAACCTGCATGACACAGCAGAGGCAGCCAAAATGCTCCTGGGATCGTACCTCCATTGACCCGGGAACCACACCCCCTCCCCCACAGCAGCCACAACAAACCCAACTGAGAGTCTGAGCTCAGATACACCTAACCCTGTCCCAACATGGTCTTTCCCCACAGACCCTGGTAGTTGAAGTAAAAAATCATATTCTCTTGGTAGTTCTAGGGCCCCACCCACTGCCTGATCCTCCCTATACTACCACAGCTGATGCTCTCACAACTACAACTAAAGACCAACACAGAGTCCATTCTACTCCCCTGCCCTCTAGACCAGAGCAGGTGCTGGTATCCATGGCTGAGAGACCTGTAGATGGTTCACATCACAGAACTCTCTACAGACACCCCCTGACAAAAAATCAGCCCAAAGCCTGCAACTTATGTTGCATGGATAGATCCAGAAAAGAAATAACAATCACTACAGTTTGCTCTCAGGAAGCCACATCCCAAAGAAAAAGGGGAGAGTACTGAATCGAAGGAGCACACTGTGGGTCAAAAGAATCTGAACACCAGCCCTTGAGCCCCAGATCTTCCCTCTGACATAGACTGCTCAAATGAGAAGAAACCAGAAAAACAATTCTGATAATATAACAAAACAAGATTCTTTAATGTCCACCAAAAAAATCAAACTAACTCACCAGCAATAGATCCAAAACAAGAAGAAATCCCTGAATTGCCAGAAAAAGAATTCAGAAGGTCGATTATTAAGCTAATCAAAGAGGCACCAGAAAAAGATGATGCCCAACTTAAAGAACTGTTTTAAAAAATGATAGAAGGTATGAGGAGAGAAATCTTCAGTGAATTGGCATAAATACAAAACAATCACAACTTCGGGAAATAAAGGACACACAGAAATGCAAAATTTACTGGAAAGTCTCAGCAATGGAATTAAACAAGCAAAATAAAGAACTTCAGAGCTCAAAGACAAAGTTTTTGAAATAACCCAATCCAACAAAGACAAAGAAATGAGAACTTTAAAAAAAGTGAACATAAACAAAGCCTCCAAGAAGTTTGGGATTATGTTAGATGACCAAACAGAAGAATAATTGGCATTCCTGAAAAAGAAGAGAAATCCAAAACTTTGGAAAACACATTTGGGGAAATAGCTGAGGAAAACTTCCCCAGAATTGATACAGATCTAGACATCCAAATACAAGAAGCTCCAAGAACACCAGGGAAATTCATCACAAAAAGAACATTGCCTAGGCATATAGTCATCAGGTTATCTAAAGTCAAGACAAAGGAAATAATCTTAATACCTATGAGGCAAAGGCACAGGTAACCTATAAAGAAAAACTGATTAGACTAACAGCAAACTTCTCAGCAGAATCCCTGCAAGCTAGAAGGGATTGGGGCCCTATCCTGATAAAGGGAGCTCTGAATCTTGAAATGAATCTTGGAAACACGTAAAAAAAAATCTTTAAAGCATGAACCTCACAGGACATATAAAACAAAAATACAATAAATAAAATGAAGGTATTCAGGCAACAAATAACATGATGAATGAAACACCACCTCACATCTCAATGCAAACATTGAATGTAAATGACATTAATGCTCCACTTAAAAGATACAAAATGGCAGAATGGATAAGCATTGAGGGCTTACCCATGGATAAGGCCTCATGAGGGCAGTATCTGCTGCCCTCAAGTGACTCATCTAACACATAAGAACTCACATAAACTTGAGTTAAAAAGGTGGAAAAAGACATTCCATGCAAATGGATACAAAAAGAGAGCAGGAATAGCTATTTTTTTTTTTTGAGACGGAGTCTCGCTCTGTCACCCAGGCTGGACTGCAGTGGCCGGATCTCAGCTCACTGCAAGCTCCGCCTCCCGGGTTCACGCCATTCTCCGGCCTCAGCCTCCCGAGTAGCTGGGACTACAGGCGCCCGCCACCTCGCCCGGCTAGTTTTTTGTATTTCTTAATAGAGACGGGGTTTCACCGTGTTAGCCAGGATGGTCTCGATCTCCTGACCTCATGATCCGCCCGTCTCGGCCTCCCAAAGTGCTGGGATTACAGGCTTGAGCCACCGCGCCCGGCCAGGAATAGCTATTGTTATATCAGACAAAACAAACTTTAAAGAAACAGCAGTTGAAAAAAGAGGGATATTATATAATGATAAAAGGCCTTATCCAACAGGAAAATATCACAATCCTGAATATATGTACACCTAACACTGGAGCTCCCAAATTTATGAAACAATTACTGCTAGACCTAAGAAATGAGATAGATAGTAACACAATAATAGTGTGGGACTTCAATCTCTACTGACAGCACTAGACAAGTCATCAATACAGAAAGTCAACAAAGAAACAATGAATTTAAACTATACCCTAGAACAAATTACTTAACAGTTATTTGCAGAACATTCTACCCAACAACCACAGAATATACATTCTATTCATCAGTGCATGGAACTTTCTCCAAGATAGATGATGCAGTAGCCACAAAACAAGTCTCAATAAATTTAAGTAAATTAAAATTATATCAAGCACTCTCTTACACCACAGCGGAATAAAAATGGATATCTAATACATAGAAGTTAAATAACGTGCTCCTGAATAATCATTTAGTCAACAATGAAATGAAGATGGAAATTTTAAAATTCTAGGAACTGAGCGATAATAGTGACACAACCTATGAAAACCTCTTGGATACAGCAAAGGCAGTGTTAAGAGGAAAGTTTATAGTCTTAAATGCCTACATCAAAAACTCTGAAATAGCACAAATAGACAATCGAAGGTCATACCTCAAGGAACTAGAGAAACAAGAAGAAACCAAACCCTAACCCAGCAGAGAAAATAAAATAACCTAGATCAGAGCAGAACTAAATAAAATCGAAACAAAAATAAATAAATAAATAAAATAATAATCTGGTTATTTGACAAGATAAATAAAATTGATAGACCATTAGCAAGATTAACCAAGAAAAGACAAGAGAAGATTCAAATAAGCTCAATTAGAAAGGAAATGAGAGATATTACAACCGACATCACGGAAATACAAAAGATTACCCAAGGCTACTATGAACACCTTTGCATGAACGAACTACAAAACCTAGAGATGATGGATACATTTCTAGAAATATGCAACCCTCCTAACTTAAATCAGGAAAAACTGAAAACCCTGAACAGAACAATAACAAGCAGCGAAATTGAAAAGTTAATAAAAATTACCAACAAAAAAATCCGGGAGAACAGGTATTCACAGCTTAATTTAATCAGACATTTAAAGAACAATTGATACCAATCTTATTGATAGTCTTTCACAAGATAGAGAAAGATAAAATTTTCCATACATCATTCTATGAAGCCAGTATTACCATAAGAGCAAAATCAGAGAAAGACATAACAAAAAATGAAATCTGAAGACCAATGTAACTGATGAACAGAGCTGCAAAAATTATTGAAAAAATACTAGCTAACCGAATCCAAGAGAATATCAAAAAGATAATCCACCATGACCAAGTGGGTTTCATACCAGGGGTGCAGGAACGGTTTAACATATTCAAGTCAATAAATGTGATATACCACATAAACAGAATTAAAAAACAAAAATCACATTATTATCTCAAAAAATTCAGAAAAGCATTTGACAAAATTCAGCATTGCTTTATAATTACAACCCTCAGCAAAATCAGCATACAAAGGACATACCTCATCTATGACAAAAGCTATCTCTGACAAACCACAGCCAACATAATACTGAATGGGGAAAAGTTGAGAACTGGAACAAGACAAGGATGCCCACTCTCACCACTTCTATTCAACATAGTACTGGAAGTCCTAGCCAGAGCAATCAGGCAAGAGAAAGAAATAAAGCGCATCCAAATCGGTAAAAAAGAAGTCAAATTTTTGCTGTTTGCTGATTATATGATTGTATACCTAGAAAATAGTAAATACTTCTTCAAAAAGCTCCTCCAACTGATAAATCAACAAACTTTCAGAATGCAAAATTAATGTACACAAATCAGTAGCTTTGCTATACACCAACAGTGACCAAACTGAGAATCAAATCAAGAACTCAACCACTTTTACAATACATGCAAAAAAAAGAAAGAAAATACATAAGAATATACCTAACCAAGGATGTGAAAGAACCCTACAAGAAAAAAAAAAAGAAAGAAAACACTGCTGAAAGAAATCATAGATGACACAAATGAATGGAAACACATCCATGCTCATGGATGGTTAGAATTAATAGTGTGAAAATGACCATACTGCAAAAAGCAATCTACAAATTCAATGCAACTCTCATCAAAATACCATCATCATTCTTCACAGAACTAGAAAAAAAAAAGTCCTAAAATGTGTATGAAATAAAAAAAAAAAAAAAAAAAAAAAAAAAAAAAAGCCCGCATAGCCAAACTAAATCTAAGCAAAATGAACAAATCTGGAGGCATCACATTACCTGACTTCAAACTATATTATAAGGCCATAATCACCAAAACAGCATGGTACAGATATAACAATAGGCATATATACCAATGGAACAGAGTATAGAACCCAGAAATAAACCCAAATACTTAGAGCCAACTGATCTTGGAGAAAGCAAACAAAACCATAAAGTGGGGAAAACACCCTATTCAACAAATTGTGCTGGGATAATCGGCAAACCACATGTAGGAGAATAAAGCTGGATCCTCATTTCTCACTTTATAGAAAAATCAACTCAAGGTGGATCAAGGACTGAACTCTAAGACCTGAAACCATAAATATTCCAGAAGATAACATCAGAAAGATCTTTCTAGACATTGGCTCAGGCAATGATTTCATGACCAATAACCCAAAAGCAAATGCAACAAAAAGATAAATAGGAGGGACTTAATTGAACGAAAGAGCTTCTGCACAGCAAAAGAAGCAGCAGAGTAAAGAGACAACCCACAGAGTGGGAGATCTTGACAATCTACACATCTGCAAAGGACTAATATCCAGAATCTACAACGAATTCAAACAAATCACCAAGAACAAAACAAACAATGCCATCAAAAATGGGCTTAGGACATGAATAGACAATTCTCAAAAGAAAATATACAAATGCTCAATTAGAAAAAAAGTTCTCAGCATCGCTAATGATAAGGGAAATGCAAATCAAAACCACAAAGTGATACCACCTTACTCCTGTAAGAATGGCCATAATCCCAGGGCAATCAGACAGGAGAAAGAAATAAAGGGTATTCAGTTAGGAAAAGAGGAAGTCAAATTGTCCCTGTTTGCACATGACATGATTGTATATTTAGAAAACCCCATCGTCCCAGTCCAACATCTCCTTAAGCTGATAAGCAACTTCAGCAAAGTCTCAGGATACAAAATCCATGTGTAAAACTCACAAACATTCCTATACACCAATAATAAACAGGGAGCCAAATCATGAGTGAACTCCCATTCACAATTGCTTCAAAGAGAATAAAATACCTAGGAATCCAACTTACAAGGGATGTGAAGGACCTCTTCAAGGAGAACTACAAACCACTGCTCAGTGAAATAAAAGAGGACACAAACAAATGGAAGAACATTCCATGCTCATGGACAGGAAAAATCAATATCGTGAAAATGGCCATACTACCCAAGGTAATTTATAGATTCAATGCCATCCCCATGAAGCTACCAATGACGTTCTTCACAAAATTGGGAAAAACTACTTTAAAGTTCATATGGAACCAAAAAAGAGCCCGCATTGCCAAGAAAATCCTAAGCAAAAAGAACAAAGTTGGAGGCATCGTGCTACCTGACTTGAAACTATACTACAATGTTACAGTAACCAAAACAGCATGGTACTGGTACCAACACAGAGATATAGACCAATGGAACAAAAGAAGGTCTCAGAAATAATACCACACAACTACATCCATCTGATCTTTGACAAACCTGACAAAAACAAGAATGGGGAAAGGATTCCCTATTTAATAAACGGTGCTAGGAAAACTGGCCAGCCATATGTAGAAAGCTGAAACTGGATCCTTTCCTTACACTTTATACAAAAATTAATTCAAGATGGATTAAAGACTTAAATGGTAGACATAAAACCATAAAAACTTTAGATGAAAACCTAGGCAATACCATTCAGGACATAGGCATGGGCAAGGACTTCTTGACTAAAACACCAAAAGCAATCACAACAAAAGCCACAATTGACAAATGGGATCTAATTAAACTAAAGAGCCTCTGCACAGCAAAAGAAACTACCATCAGAGTGAACAGGCAACCTACAGAATGGGAGAAAATTTTTACAATCTACCCATCTGACAAAAGACTAATATCCAGAATCTACAAAGAACTTAAACAAATTTACAAGAAAAAATCAAACAACCCCATCAAAAAGTGGGTAAAGTATATGAACAGACACTTCTCAAAAGAAGACATTTATGCAACAAACAGACACATGAAAAAATGCTCATCATCACTGGCCATCAGAGAAATGCAAATCAAAACCACAATGAGATACCATCTCACACCAGTTAGAATGGCAATCATTAAAAAGTCAAGAAACAACAGGTGCTGGAGAGGATGTGGAGAAATAGGAAAACTTTTACACTGTTGGTGGGACTGTAAACAAGTTCAACCATTTTGGAAGACAGTGTGGCGATTCCTCAAGGATCTAGAACTAGAAATACCATTTGACCCAGTAATCCCATTACTGGGTATATACCCAAAGGATTATAAATCATGCTGCTATAAAGACACATGTACACGTATATTTATTGTGGCAATATTCACAATAGCAAAGACTTGGAACCAACCCAAATGTCCATCAGTGACAGACTGGATTAAGAAAATGTGGCACATATACACCATGGAATACTATGCAGTCATAAAAAAGGATGAGTTCGTGTCCTTTGTAGGGACGTGGATGAAGCTGGAAACCATCATTCTGACGAAACTATCACAAGGACAGAAAACCCAACACCACATGTTCTCACTCCTAGGTGGGAATTGAACAATGAGAATACTTGGACGCCGGATGGAGAACATTACACACTGGGGCCTGTTGTGGGGTGGAAGGTGGGGGAAGGGATAGCATTAGGAGATATACCTAATGTAAATGGCGAGTTAATGGGTGCAGCACAGCAACATGTCACATGTATAAATATGTAACAAACCTGCAGGTTGTGTACATGTATCCTAGAACTTAAAGTATAATAAAAAATAAAATAAAAATAAAATAATAAAAAAAGAATGGCCATAATAAAAAAACAGTAGATGTTGGCGTGGATGCGGTGATAGGGAACACTTTCACACTGATGTTGGGAATGTAAACTACTACATCCACTATTGAAAACAGTTTGGAGATTCCTTAAAGAATAAAAAGTAGATCTGTCATTTGATCTAGCAATTCCACTACTGGGCATCTACTTAGAGGAAAAGAAGTCATTATACGAAAAAGAAAGTTGCACACATATGTGTATAGCAGCACAATTTGCAATTCAATAAGACCAGCCATTAATCAACAAATTGGATACAAAAGTGTGAGATACACACACACACACACACACACACACACATATATATATGTATATATGTTCAACCATTTGGAGAGACAGTGTGGGGCGATTCCTCAAGGATCCTAGAACTAGAAATACCATGGCCAATCCATTACTGGGTGTGTATGTATATATATATATATATATACCATATACTCTCTCTCTGTATGTGTGTGTGTGTGTGTGTATCTCACAATTTCTTTAGGGATATATATATATATATATATATATATATATCCCCAAAAAGCCCATCCAAGAGTCAGCAGCCTCAAAGATTGAAACTAGACAAACTGACGAAGATGAGAAAGAATCAACAACAACAAAAAGCTGAAACCCAAAAGGCTAGAGTGCCTCATCTCCAAGTAATCACAACGTCTCTCCAGCAAGGGTGCAGTACGGGATGGAAAATGAGACGAATGAATTGACAGAAGTAGGCTTCAGAAGGTGGGTAATAAAAAACTACACCAAGCTAAAGGAGCGTGTTCCAACCCAATGCAAAGAAGCTAAGAACCTTGATAAAAAGAGTAGCTGCTAACTAGAATACATATTCTAGTATTCTATTCTTTATATATATAAATATATATAAAGAAACTGAAATATATATAAATATATATAAAGAAATTGTAATATATATAAATATATATATAATGGAATAGTACTCAGCCATTAAAAAAACAAAAACAAAAACAAAAAACACAAAAAACACAAATTTATGGCATTTGCACCAACCTGGATGGAACTGGAGACTATTATTCTAAGTGAAGTAACTCAGGAATGAAAAACCAAACATCATATGTTCTAACTCATAAGTGGGAGCTAAGCTATGAGAATGCAAAGGCATAAGAATAATACAATGTACTTAGGGGACTCGGGGGAAAGGGTGGGAAGGGGATGAGGGATAAAAGACTACAAATTGTGTTTAGTGTATACTGCTTTGGTTATGGGTGCATCGAAATCTCACAAATCACTACGAACTAATTTATTCATGTAACCAAATGCCACCTGTTTCTCAAAAACCTATGGAAATAAAAATTTAAAAGATAAATAAATTAATTAATTTCTAAGATGCTAGGCAATAACATAATCACAAGGCAGACTGATCACTTTCCCGTGCACTGGTAACGTGATTGCACTTAAGCAGAAAAAAAAAGGATCCCATTTTTTTCAAGAAGGAAGCAAATACTTGTTCCTGCCTACTGGCTATTTTATTTGAGAAAGAGTGTTGAAGTTACTACTGAGAATGAGGGGGCAAGTTTAGTGTAATAAGTATGAAAACTATGAAAAGATCATGACATAACTTTTGTGGATGAGGAGTAAAAAACCTTTCAGAGGAAAATTTAGAAGAACAGAGACAACTTTGAAGGCATTGCTGTTTCCTCTACCTCCTTGATTGGAAATAAGAGGTAGAGAAGTTAACTGAGATTCCTCAGGAAATAAATTTAGAAATAAAATTAGAACTGCTAGAATTACAAACACTATTATATGTCATTATTACAAAGTCAGTCATCTTACAGATTTGCAATGATTCTACATGAGAAAAGAAAGGAGCCTTAAGACTGTAGAGTAGGTGACTTAATCTAAGGAGACTAGAAATAAATGGGAAAAGTACGGTAAAATAGAATATTGCTTAATTAAGAAAGGCAACTCAGGAGACTCTCAGCTATCCCTTGTGTATATTCACTAGTCTACTCATGAAAATCTGTAGGCAGGAAGGCAAGGAATAGGACTTTGAAATGACACAGCCTTCCTGTATGTGAGGAACTCTGTTTAACCTCATCAAATCAGATGGCAATGTGCTGATTATTCATGCTTTACACCAACATCCTGAAGAAAAACTGAGGAAGAAATTTCTGAGGATCTTATAAAGCAGCATATAGATTCCACAGGGTCTCCATAATTATTCTCAAAGAAATGGAGCACCTAGACCCATGTGAATTTTAGGGTTTCCTAAGGGGAAAAACATTTTGGGTTTCTATTATGGATGAATCCACTAAATATCAAAGTTTTGGACAAATTTTAAAAGTTCATTTCTTCCTATATCATACCTTACAATGATACTCCCTGTTCTATAGTACCTAAATTTTTTCTTTAATGGCATTAAGTGACCCTAGCAAGGATGCTTCTAGATGCTACAGAAAGGTTCTTAGACTATCAACCCATGTAGAACTGAGCAAGCAACAATGGTAGAACCATAGCAAATCTCCATCTCTACCACCAACTTAATACACTCTTTTTGTGCCTGGCCTCCCTTTTTTTCTGAAAGAAGACATTTCACAGCTAGGTGCCAAGAAGCTACATCTTTAGGATGCAGTCTCTTCATTGCTTTCTTTATTGAATCTGCCCTTTCCCCATCAAAGTGGCAACCACAATGAGAATATTTATTAAATTCCTTGTAGGAAAATGATTATCAGACATTAGCATGAACCAAAGTCACCTGAAGGACTTGTTAGAATACAAATTGCTGAGAAATTTGCTTATTTGTGTTGGGTTAGAACTTGATCCTTTAGCTCGGGATAGTTTTTTATTATCCACCTTCTGAAGCCTACTTCTGCAAAGTAGGCTTCTTAGAGTTTCTGATATAAAAGTTTGGAGATGGAGACATAAAATTTGCATTTTTTACAAGTTCCCAGGTGATAATGATGTTGCAGGCCTGGAAACCATACTTTCAGAACCATTGGCACATATATAAGGAAGACAGTGAGTTAAAGATAACACAGGGCCAGGAGCAGTGGCTCACGCCTGTAATCCCAGCACTTTGGGAGGCCGAGGCAGGTGGATCACCTGAGGTCAGGAGTTCAAGACCAGCCTTGCCAGCATAGCAAATGCCTGTCTCTACTAAAAAATACAAAAATTAGGCAGGCCCGGCGGCAGGCGCCGGTAATCCCAGCTACTCGGGAGGCTGAGGTAAGGATAATTGCTTGAATCAGGGAGGCAGAAGTTGCAGTGAGCCAAAATCATGCCACTGCACTCCAGCCTGGGTGACACACTGAGAATCCATCTCAGGGGTAAAAAAAAGAAAGATAACACAGAAGGAAATGCTGGGCTAATTAATGTAGTGGAAACAAGAGTAGGATAAATCAAGGGCCTTGCTTGAGAGAATTGGGAAAAAAAGTAGCAATCTTTTATTTACACAATGTGTGTGTGTGTGTGTGTGTGTGAGAGAGAGATGGAGTCTTACACTGTCACCCAGGCTGGAGTGCAGTGGCACGATCTCGGCTTACTGCAACCTCCACCTCCCAGGTTCAAGTGATTCTCCTGCCTCAGCCTCCTGAGTAGCTGGGATTACAGGTGCCTGCCACCACGCCCAGCTAATTTTTTGTATTTTTAGTAGAGACGGCATTTCATCATGTTGGCCGGGCTGGTCTCGAACGCCTGACCTTGTGATTCACCCACCTCAGCCTCCCAAAGTTCTGGGATTACAGGTGTGAGCCACCGTGTCCGGTTGTATTGAGGAGCTTTTTTATAAACAAAACAGAGAAATGTGAGGAATAAGTAGAGGAAGACTTCCTTGTTTAGAAAGGAAAAATAAGTCTTCCTGTATGCTTTGGAGGTGGTATATAAGAGAGAAAGAAAAGGGATAGAATGGAATATAGTGCAAAAATGGATTTCTGACTTTTGCTGGAGAGTTAATTTATAATAGCATGTGAGGTGGGAGAATATATGGGTGTATATCTCATATGTTTGTAGACACAGTGATAGGAGTATGTGTGATATTCACTTTTAATTGTATCTGTATTCTTAGTATAGTAGGAGATAAGGTCGTCAATTGAGAGTAAAAATAAAAAGGATGTTAAAGCTTCCAGGACAGAAATTTATTGGGGCGGGGTCAAAAGAAATTTATTGGGTGGGGTCCAAGATGGCTGACTAGAAACAGCAGCCATCAGAGTCTCCCATCGGAAAGAATCATAATTAGCATGTGAATCCTTCACCAGCAACCAAGATATCCAGGTTCTCTCACCAGAACTGATTAAGTGGCTGGCGTGATCCATGGAGAGGAAGAAAGAGCAGAGTCCTGTGGTGGCCAACTGAGAGCAACATGAGGCATAGGAGCCCCCACACCCAAGCCGAGAGTGGTGGTGAGTGTGCCACCCAGCCAGGGAAACCATGCTTTTTCCACAGAACTGTGCAACCCACGGATCAGAAGATCCCGCTCACAAACCCACACCACTAGGACCCAGGGCCCCAACCCGTAGCCGCTCATATTCTCAAGCACCTCTCAGCTAGAATTTGCTTAAGCATGCTGAGTTCCTGAGGGGAAGGGCAACCAGCAGCACAGCTGCAACTGCCTCCTGTCTAAGCCCTTTGAGCTCCTTGCGAAGGGGCAGGAGCCAATACTGGGACTCACAATTGCCTAAAACACTAAGCTCCCTGGGCAGGGGAAGGGTGCCATCCATCTCTATAGCTCCAGGCCATGCTTTTTCCCTGATGGAGCTGGGGAGGCTGGACGGCTTGGTCAGCCCAACACACTAACAGTGACAGACTGCGACCAGAGCACGTCTTCAGATCTGAAACTGACTCATCCTTTCTCACTGAGTGGGGCTTCCCTGCAGGAACTCCAACTCCAGCCGCAGGCTCAGGGATAGAAGCCAGATCTCCCTGGGCCTGAGCCCTTAAGTGCGAGGGGTCGCCGCAGTGTCTGCAGACCAGCAGACTTAGCCTTTCCTCCAAATAGTTCTGAGGAATCCGGGAAGCCCAGACGAGTAGGTTTCCCCTCAGTGAAGCACACTCCCTTCATCAAGGGACAGTCAAAGTGCTTCATTAAAAGGGTCCTATTCCCCACGACATCCAACTGGGTGAGACCCTCCAACAGGAGTTGTCAGAAACCCTATACAGGAGTGATCCTACTGGCATCAGTTTGGTGCCCCTTGACATTAGAGATTTCAGAAGAAAGAGCAATCACCCATCTTTGCTGTTCTCCAGCCTCCTTGAGTGACATCTCCAGGTGCTGGAGCGAACCAGATGAATAGGGCCTGAAGTGAACATCCAACAAACCACAGCAGCCCTACAGAAGAGAGACCTGATGATTGAAATAAAAACAAACAGAAAGTAACAAAAGAATCAACAACAAAAAAAGTCCCTACAAAAACCTCATCCAAGGGTCAACAGCCTCAAAATTGAAACTAGACAAACACACAAAGATGAGAAAGAATCAACAAAAAAAAAGCTGAAAACCAAAAAGGCTATAGTGACTCTTTTCCAAATGATCACAAGGTCTCCCAGCAAGGGCACAGAACTGGATGGAAAGCGAGATGAATGAATTGACAGAAGTAGGCTTCAGAAGATGGATAATAAAAAACCATGTTGAGCTAAAGAGCTTGTTCTAATCCAATGCGAAGAAGCCAAGAACCTTGATTAAAAGTTAGAGGAGCTGCTAACTAGAATAATCAGTTTAGAGAGAAACAAGTGACCTGATGGAGCTGAAAAACAGCACGAGAACTTCATAAAGTATATGGAAGTATCAGTAGGCGAATAGACCAAGTGGAAGAAAGGATATCAGAGTTTGAAGACCACCTTGCTGAAATAAGGCATGCAGACAAGATTAGAGAAAAAAAAATGAAAGGGAACAAACAAAGCCTCCAGGAAATATGGAACTTTGTAAAAAGACTAAACCTACGATTGATTGGAGTACCTGAAGGAGATGGGGAGAATGGAAACAAACTGCAAAACACACTTCAGGATATTATCCAAGAGAACTTCCCCATCCTAGCAAGAAAGGCCAACATTCAAATTCAAGAAATACAGTGAACACAACTAAGATAATCCTCGAGAAGATTACTCCCAAGACACATAATCACCAGATTCTCCAACATTGAAATGAAGGAAAACATGTTAAGTGCAACCAGAGAGAAAGGCAAAGTAACCTACAAAGGGAAGCCCATCAGACTAAGAATGGAGCTTCAGCAGAAACTCTACAAGCCAGAAGAGAGTGGGAGCCAGCCAATATTCAATATTCTTAAAGAAAATAATTTTCAACCCAGGATTTTATATCCAGCCAAACTAAGCTTCGTAAGTGAAGGAAAAATAAAATCCTTTCCAGACAAGCAAATGGTGAAAGATTTTGTTACCACCAGGCCTCCCTCGCAAGAGCTTCTGAAGGGAGCATTAAATATGCACCTAAAATAGAAGAGAAAGATATTTAAATGTGAGTATTGAGCCTTTTTTTAAAAAAAAAAATCAACTTTTATTTTATTTTAGATTCAAGGCATACATGTGAAGGTTTTTTACATGGGTATGTAGTGTGGTGCTGAAGTTTGGGGTACAATTGATCTCATTACCCAGGTAGTAATCAGAGTACCCAGTAGGTAGTTTTTCAACCCTTAAAACCTAGTAATCTAAGAATGATGGTTTCCAGCTGCATCAATGTCCCTACAAAGGACACAAACTCATCCTTTTTTATAGCTGCATAGTATTCCATGGTGTATATGTGCCATGTTTTCTTAATCCAGTCTGTCACTGATGGACATTTGGGTTGATTCTAAGTCTTTGCTATTGTGAATAGTGCCGCAATAAATAAAGTATAATAATAATAATAAATAAATTTTAAAAAAAACCTAGTAATCTCCATTGTTTATTGATACCATCTTTATGTCCTTGTGTACTCAAAGTTTAACTCCCACATATAAGTGATAACATGCACTATTTGGTTTTCTATTTTTTCATTAATTTGCTGAGTATAATGGCCTCTAGCTGCATCCATGTTGCTGCAAATAATATAATTTTATTCATTTTTATGGCTGCATAGTATGCCATAGTATGCACTACATATTCTTTATTGAGTCCAGCATTGTTTAGTACCTAGGTTGATTCCACGTATTTGCTATTGTGCATTGTGCTCTGATGAACACATACATGCATGTATTTTTTTTTTTAACTTTACATTCTGGGATACATGTGCAGAATGTCCTGGTTTATTACATAGGTATACAGGTGCCATGTTGGTTTGCTGCACCTTATCAACCCCTCATCTAGGTTTTAAGCCCCACATGCATTAGGTATTTGTCCTAATGACCTCCCTCACCTTGCCACCACCCCCTGCAAGGCCCAGTGTGTGATGTTCCCCTCCCTATGTCCATGTGTTCTCATTGTTTAACTCCCATGTATGAGTGAGAATATGCAGTCTTTTATTTTCTGTTCCTGTGTTAGTTTGCTGAGAATGATGGTTTCCAGCTTCATGCATGTCCCTGCAAAGGGCATGAACTCATCCTTTTTTATGGCTGCATAGTATTCCATGAAATATATGTGCCACGTTTTCTCTATCTAGTCTATCATGGATGGGCATTTGTGTTGGTTCCAAATCTTTGCTATTGTAAATAGTGCTTCAATAAACATATGTGTGCATGTGTCTTTATAGTAGAATGATTTATAATCCTTTGGGTATATACCCAGTAATGGGATTGCTTGGTCAAATGGTATTTCTGGTTCTAGATCTTTGAGGAATCACCACAGTGTCTTCCACAATGGTTAAACTAATTTACACTCCCACCAACAGTCTAAAAGCATTTCTATATCTCCACATCCTCTCCAGCATCTGTTGTTTCCTGACTTTTTAATGGTCGCCATTCTAACTGGTGTGAGATGGTATCTCATTGTGGTTTTGATTTGTATTTCTCTATGACCAGTGATGATGAGCTTTTTTTTATATGTTTGTTGGCCACATAAGTGTCTTCGTTTAAGAAGTGTCTGTTCATATCCTTTGCCCACTTTTTGATTGGGTTGTTTTTGTTTTGTTTTGTTTTGTTTGTAAATTTGTTTAAGTTCCTTGTAGATTCTGGATATTAGACCTTTGTCAGATGGATAGATTGCAAAAATTTTCTCGCCTTCTTTAGGTTGCCTGTTCACTCTGATGCTAGTTTCTTTTGCTGTGCAGAAGCTCTTTAATTTAAATAGATCCCATTTGTCAATTTTGGCTTTTGTTGCAATTACTTTTGGTGATTTAGTCATGAATTATTTCCTCATGCCTATGTTCTGAATGGTATTGCCTAGGTTTACTTCTAGACATTTTATAATTATACGGTGCATTTAAGTCTTGAGTCCATCTTGAGTTAATTTTTGTATAAGGTATTTAGAAAGGGTGCAGTTTCAGTTTTCTGCATATGGCTAGCCAGTTTTCCCAGCACCATTTATTAAATAGGGAATCATTTTCTCATTGCTTGTTTTTGTCAGGTTTGTTGAAGATCAGATGATTGCAGATGTGTGGTGTTATTTCTAAGGTCCCTGTTCTGTTTCTTTCGTCTATATATCTGTTTTGGTACCAGTACCATGCTGTTGTGGTTACTGTGGGCTTGTAGTATACTTTGAAGTCAGGTAGCGTGATGCCTCCAGTTGTGTTGTTTTTGCTTAGGATTGTTGTGGCTATACAGGCTCTTTTGTGGTTCTATATGAAATTTAAAGTAGTTTTTTTCTGATTCTGTGAGGAAAGTCAAGGGTAGTTTTATGGGAATTGCATTGAACCTATAAATTACTTCAGGCAGTATGGCCATTTTCGTGATGTTGATTTTTCCTATCCATAAAGCATGGAATGTTTTTCCATTTGTTTGCTTCCTCTCTTACTCCCTTCAGCAGTGGTTTATAGTTCTCCTTAAAGCGGTCCTTCATGTCCCTTGTAAGTTGTATTTCTAAGTATTTTATTCTATTTGTAGCAATTGTGAATGGGAGTTCACTCATGATTTGCCTCTCTGCTTGTCTATTATTGGTGTTTAGGAAAGCTTTGATTTTGTATCCTGAGACTTTACTGAAGTTGCTTATCAGCTTAAGGAGTTTTTGAGCTGAGACGATGGAGTTTTTTAAATATACAATCATGTCATCTGCAAACAGAGACAATTTCCATTCCTCTCTTCCTGTTAGAATACTCTTTATTTCTTTCTCTTGCCTGATTGCCCTGGCCAGAACTTCCAATACTATGTTGAGTAGGAGTGGTTTGAAAGGGCATTCTTTTCTTTTGCTGGTTTTCAAATAGAATGCTTCCAGCTTTTGCCCATTCAGTATGATATTGGCTATGGGTTTGTCATAAATAGCACTTATTATTTTTTGATATGTTCCATCAATACCTAGTTTATTGAGAGTTTTTTTATCATGAAGCGATGTTTAATTTTATCAAAGACCTTTTCTGCATCTATTGAGGTAATCATGTGGTTTTTGTCATTAGTTCTGTTTATGTGATGGATTACATTTCTTAATTTGCATACATTGAACCAGCTTTGCATTCCAGGAATGAAGGCGACTTGATCATGGTGGATAAGCTTTTTGATATGCTGCTGGATTTGGTTTGCCAGTATTTTATTGAGGATTTTTGTATCAATGTTCATCAAGGATATTGGCCTGAAATTTTCTTTTTTTGTTGTGTCTCTGCCAGGTTTTGGTATCAGGATGATGCTGGCCTCATCAAATGAGTTAGGGAGGAGTCCCTCTTTTTCTATTTTTTTTGGGAATAGTTTCAGAAGGAATGGTATCAGCTCCTCTTTGTAACTCTGGTAGAATTTGACTGTGAATCCCTCTGGTCCTGGCCTTTTTTTTTTCATTGTTAGGCTATTAATTACCACCTCAATTTCAGAATTTGATATTGGTCTATTCAGGTATTCAACTTCTTCCTGGTTTAGTCTTGGGAGGTTGTATGTGTCCAGGAATTTATCTATTTCTTTTAGATTTTCTAGTTTATTTGCATAGAGTTGGTTATAGTATTCTCTGATGGTGGTTTGTATTTCTGTGGGCTCAGTGGTGATATCTCCTTCATCATTTTTTATTATGTCTGTTTGGTTCTTCTTTCTTTTCTTTTTTATCAGTCTGGCTAGCAGTGTATCTATTTAGTTAATCTTCTCAAAAAACTAGCTCCTGGATTCATTGATTTTTTTGAAGGGTTTTTCGTATCTCTATCTCCTTCAGTTCTGCTTTGGTCTTAGTTATTTCTTGTCTTCTGCTAGCTTTTGAATTTGTGTGCTCTTGCTTCTCTAGTTCGTTTAGTTCTCATGTTACAGCTTCCATTTTGGATCTTTCCCACTTTCTGATATGGGAATTTAGTGTGATAAATTTCCCTCTTAACACTGCATTAGCTGTGTCCCAGAGATTCTGGTACATTGTCTCTTTGTTTTCATTGGTTTCAAAGAATTTTTTTTATCTCTGCCTTAATTTTGTTATTTACCCAGTAGTCATTTGGGAGCAGGTAGTTCAGTTTCCATGTAGTTGTATGGTTTTGAGTGTATTTCTTAATACTGAGTTTTAATTTGATTGCACTGTGGACTGAGAGACTGTTTTTATTATTTCCATTCTTTTGCATTTGCTGAGGAGTGTTTTACTTCCAATTATGTGGTCAATTTTATAATAAGTGTTATCTTGTGCTGAGAAGAATGTATATTCTGTTGATTTAGGGTGGAGAGCTTCGTAGATGTCTATTAGGTCTACTTGGTCTACAGCTGAGTTCAAGTCCTGAATATTCTTGTTAATTTTCTGTCTTGTTGATCTGTCTAATATTGGCAGTAGTCTCCAATTAAAAGTCTCTGACTATTATTGTGTGGAAGTCTAAGTCTCTTTGTAGGTCTCATAGAACTATGCTTTATGAATCTGGGTGCTCCTGTATTGGGTGCATATATATTTCAGATAGTTAGCTCTTCTTGTTTCATTGATCCCTTTACTATTAGGTAATGCCCTTCTTTGTCTTTTTTGATCTTTGTTGGTTTAAACTGTGTTTTTTCAGAGACTACAGTTACAACCCCTGCTTTCTTTGCTTTCCATTTGCTTGGTAAATATTCCTCCATCCCTTTATTTTGAGCCTATGTGCATCTTTGCATGTGAGATGCGTCTCCTGAATACAAAACACTAATGGATCTTGACTCTTCATCCAATTTGCCAGTCTGTCTTTTAATTGGGGCCTTTAGCCCATTTACCTTTAAGGTTAGTATTGTTATGTGTGAATTTGATTCTGTCACCATGATGCTAGCTGCTTGTTTTGCACATTAGTTGATGCAGTTTCTTCATAGTGTCATTCGTCTTCATCTTTTAGTGTGTTTTTGCAGTGGCTGGTACCAGTTTTTCCTTTCCATATTTAATGCTTCCTTCAGGAACTCTTGTGAGGCAGGCCTGGTGATGACAAAATCCTTCAGCATGTGCTTGTCTGTAAACAATTTTATTAACCCTTTGCTTATGAAGCTATGTTTGGCTGGATATGAAATTCTGGGTGTAAAATTCTTTTCTTTAAAAATGTTGAATATTGGCCCCTCACTCTCTTCTTGATTGTAGGGTTTCTGCAGAGAGAACCGCTGTTAGTCTGATGAGCTTCCATTTGTAGGTTACTTTGCCTTTCTCTCTGGCTTCCTTAACATTTTTTCCTTCATTTCAACCTTGGAGAATGTGAAGATTATGTTTCTTGGGGTTATTCTTCTCTAGGAGTACCTTAGTGATTTTCTCTGTATTTCCTGAATTTGAATGTTTGCCTTCCTTGCTAGGTTGGGGATGTTCTCCTGGATAAAACCTGAAGTGTGTTTTCCAACTTGGTTTATTTCTCCCTGTCACTTTCAGGTACACCAGTCAATCATAGGTTTTGTCTTTTAACACAATTTCATATTTATTGGAGGCTTTGGTCGTTTCTTTTCATTCTTTTTTTCCCAATCTTGTCTTCACAACTTATTTCAGTATGTTGATATTCAATCTCTCACATCTTTTCTTCTGCTTGATCAATTCAGCTATTGATATGTGTGTATCCTTCATGAAGTTCTCGTGCTATGTTTCTCCACTCCATCAGGTCATTTATGTTTCTCCCTAAACTGGTTATTCCAGTTAGCAGCTCCTGTAACATTTTATCAAGGTTCTTAGCTTCCTTGCATTGGGTTAGAACATGCTCCTTTAGCTCAGAGGAGTTTGTTATTACTCACCTTCTGAAGCCTACTTCTGTCAATTTTTCAATCTCATTCTTCATCCAATTTTGTGCCCTTGCTGGAGAGGAGTTGTGATCATTCAGAGGATCATTGTGGTTTTTGGAATTGTTAGCATTTTTGTGCTGGTTTTTCCTCATCTTTGTGGATTTATCTACCTTTGATCTTTGAGGCTGATGACCTTTGAATTAGATTTTTGTGTGGGAGTCTTTTTGTTGATTTTGATGTTGCTTTCTGTTTGTTAGTTTTTCTTCTAACAGTCACACCCCTCTTCTGCAGGTCTGCTGCAGTTTGCTAGGGGTCCACTCCAGATCCTGTTCAGCTGGGTATCACCAGTGGAGGCTGCAGAATAGCAAAGACTGCTGCCTGCTCCTTCCTCTGGAAGCTTCATCCCAGACTGACACTGACCTGATGCCAGCTGGAGCTCTCCTGTATGAGGTGTCTGTCTAACCCTGTTTGGAGGTTTCTCCCAGTCAGGAAGCATGGAGGTCAGGTACCCACTTGATGAGGCAGTCTGTTTCTTAACAAAGCTGGTGCACTGTGCTGGGAGAATCCCTCTTGTCAGGATCAGCTGATCTCTTCAGAGCCAGTAGGCAGGAGAGATTAAATTCACTGAAGCTGCACCCACAGCCACCCCTCTCCCAGGTGCTCTGTCTCAGGGAGATGGGAGTTTATCTGTAAGCCCCCGACTGGGGCTATTACCTTTCCTTCAGTGATGCCCTGCCCAGTTAGGAGGAATTTAGAAGCAGTCTGACCACAGTCGCTTTGCTAAACTCTGGTAGATTCCACCCAGTCCACACATCCCAGTCTCCTTAAAACTGTCAGGAGAAAACCATCTACTAAAGCCTCAGTAATGGCGGATGCCCCTCCCCCTATCAAGCTCGATCATCTGAGGTCAACTTCAGACTGCTGTGCTGGCAGTGAGAATTTCAAGCCAGTGGTTCTTAACTTGCTAGGCTCCATGAGAGTGGGACTCGCTGCTTGGCTCCCTGGTTTCAGCCCCTTTTCCAGGGGAGTGAATGGTTCTCATTTGCTGGGGTTCCAGGCACCACTGGGTTATGCAAAAAAATCTCCTGCAGCTAGGTTGGTGTCTGCCCAAACAGCTGCCCAGTTTTGTGCTTGAAACCCAGGACCTTGGTGGTGCAGGCACACGAGGGAATCTCCTGATCTGCAGATTGCAAAAACCATGGGAAAAGCATAGTATTCTGGCCAGGTAGCACTGTCCCTCAAGGCTTCCCTTGGCTGTGGGAGGGAAGTTTTCCCGTCTTCTTGCACTTCCCTGATGAAGCAATGCCCCACACTGCTTCTGCTCACCCTCGTGGGTTGCACCCACTGCCTAACCAGTCCCAGTGAGATGAACTGGGCACTTCCATTAGAAATGCAGAAATCACCCGCCTCCTGCATTGGTGTATCTGAGAGCTGCAGACAGGAGCTGGTCCTATTCCTCCATCTTGGCCCCAATCCTCACATGTATCTTTTGGATAGAATTACTTATTTTCCTTTGTGTATATACCCAGTAATAAGATTGCTGGGTCAAATGGTAGGTCTATGTTTAGTTTTTTGAAGAATCTTCAAACTGCTTTCCACAGTGGCTGAACTAATTTATTTCCTCACCTATAGTGTACAAGTGATAGTTTCTTTTGCTGTGCAGAAGCTCGTAAGTTTAATTAGGTCCCACTTGACAATTTTTGTTTCCATTGCTACTGCTTTTGTTTTTGTTTTTTTTTTTAATTTATTTATTATTATTATACTTTAAGTTTGTAGGGTTACATGTGCATAGCGTCTCAGGTTTGTTATTACATATGTATACTTGTGCCATGTTGGTGTGCTGCACCCCATCAACTCGTCATTTACATCAGGTGTAACAGTGATCCCTCCCCCTCCCCTCCCCCTCCCCATGATAGGCCCGGTTATTGTGTTCCCCTTCCTGAGTCCAGAGTGATCTCATTGTTCAGTTCCACTGGGTGAGAACATCTTGCGGTGTTTAGTTTTCTGTTCTTGTGATAGTTTGCTAAGAATGATGGTTTCCAGCTCGTCCATGTCCCTACAAGGACACAAACTCATCCTTTTATGGCTGCATAGTATTCCATGGTGTATATGTACCACATTTTCTTTTTTTTTTTTTTTTTTTTTTTTTTTAATTTATTTATTATTATACTTTAGGATTGTAGGAATTTTTATGTGCATAACATACAGGTTTGTTACATATGTATACTTGTGCCATGTTAGTCTGCTGCACCCATCCAATAAATCATTTATCAGGTATAACTCCCAGTAGTCCTCCCCTCCCCTCCCCGCGTGGGCCCGATTGTGATGTTCCCCTTCCCTGGAGTCAGAGTGATCTAGTTGTTCAGTTCCCACCTAGGTGTTGGGCATCACGGTGTTTAGTTTTCTGTTCTTGTGATAGTTTGCTAAGAATGATGGTTTCCAGCTGCATCCATGTCCTACAAGGGCCTTAAAACTCATCCTTGCCCATGGCTGCATAGTATTCCAATTTTGTTTCTTAATCACAAAGCTGGAGGCATCCAAAAGCTACCTGACTTCAAACTACTCTACACAAGGCTACAGTAACCAAAACAGCATGTTACTGAGTACCAAAACAGAGATATAGACCAATGGAACAGAACAGAGTCCTCAAATAATACCACACATCTACAGCCATCTGATCTTTATTAAGCCTGAGGAAAACAGAAATGGGGAAAGGATTCCCTATTTAATAAATGGTGCTTTAAGGAAAAGGTGGGCTAGCCATAAGTAGAGAAGCTGAAACTGGATCCTTTTAGCACTCATATACGAAAATTAATTCAAGATGGATTAGAGAGACTTAAATGTGGAGCCTAATACCATAAAATCCTAGAGGAAAACCTAGAGTAGTACCATTCAGGACATAGGCATGGGCAAGAGGCTTCATGTCTAAAACACCAAAAGCAATGGCAGCAAAAATGCTACTGCTTTTGAACCCTTAGTCATAAATCAGTTGCCAGTAGTATTTCCAGAATGGTATTTCCCTAAATATTTCCAGATTTTTATAGTTTTAGGTATTATCCTTAAGTATTAAATTTACCATGAATTAGTTTTTGTATATGGTTAAAAGTAGGGGTTCAATTTTATTCTTCTGCATATAGTTAACTGGTTATTACAGCACTATTTGTTGAATGGGGGTCCTTTCTCCATTGTTTACTTTTGTCAACTTGAAAATCAAATGGTTTTAGGTGAGAAGCTTTACTTCTGGATTCTCTATTCCATTCCATTAGTTTATGTGTCTGTTTTGTTGTTGTTGTTGTTTTTAAATCAGTACCATGCTGTTTTAGTTACTATAGCCATGTAGTAGAGTTTGAAGACAGGTAATGTCATGCCTCCAGTTTTGTTCAATTTGGTCAGGATTTCTTTGGCTATTCTTATAGCTTTTCAGGCTATTTTCTGGTTCCATGTGAATATTACAATAGCTTTTTCTAATTATGTGGAAAATGATATTAATAGATTGATAGGAAATACCATTGAATCTGTAGTTTGCTTTTGGTAGTATGACCATTTTAACAATATTGATTGATTCTTTAACAATACTTATCGATATTAATTCACTTTTGATTCCATGAGCATGGAATGTTTTCGATAGTGATATCATGACATTTCCAGCGGTGTTTTTGTAGTTTTCTCATAAAAGTCTTCCTTTTAGCTGGGTGTGTTTGTACATGATGTGGTTATTATGAATTAAGTTGCATTCTTTTTTATTTTTTATTGTTGTGTGTGTATTATCATACTTTAAGTTCACAGGGTGCATGTGCATAGCGTGCAGGTTTGTTACATGTATACTTGTGCCATGTTGGTGTGCTGCACCCATCGCTTATCAGCGCCATCAACTCGTCGATTTACATCAGGTATAACTCCCAATGCAATCCTCCCCTTCCCTCCCCATGATAGGCCCGGTGTGTGATGTTTCCTTCCCAAGTCCAAGTGATCTCATTGTTCAGTTCCACCTATGGTGGGAACATGTGGTGTTGGTTTTCTATTCTTGTGATAGTTTGCTAAGAATGGTTTCCAGCTGCATCCATGTGTCCTACAAAGGACAAAAACTCATCCTTTTTATGGCTGCATAGTATTCCATGGTGTATGTAGCGCCACATTTTCTTAATCAGTCTGTCACTGATGGATATTTGGGTTGATTCAGATTTTGCTATTGTGGTCAGTGCCACAATAAACATATGTGTGCATGTGTCTTTCTAGCAGCATGATTTATAATCCTTTGGGTATATACCCAGTAATGGGATGGCTGGGTCATATGGTACATCTAGTTCTAGATCCTTGAGGAATGCATACATACTGTTTTTTCCATGGCCGGTTGAATTGGTTTACAATCCACCAACAGTGTAAAAGTGTTCCTATTTCTCCACATCCTCTCAGCACCTGTTGTTTCCTGACTTTTTTAATGATTGCCATTCCTTTGGTGTGAGATGGAATCTCATTGTGGTTTTGATTTGCATTTCCCTGATGGCCAGTGATGATGAGCATTTTTCATGTGTCTGTTGGCTGTATAGATGTCTTCTTTTTGAGAAGTGTCTGTTCATATGCTTTGCCCACTTTTCATAGGGTTGTTTGTTTTCTTGTCAATTTGTTTTGGGTTCTTTGCTTAGGTTCTGGATATGAGCCCTTTGTTGTCAGATGGAGTGATTGCAAAAATTTGCACCTGCCCATTCTGTGGGAGTTACATATATTCCTCTGATGTTGTTTCTTTTTGCTGTGCAGAAGCTCTTTGGTTTAATGAGATCCCATTTTGTCAGTTTTGCCGTTGCTTTTGGTGTTTTAAGACATGAAGTCTTTGCCATGCCTATACAAGATAGTTACTACCTAGGTTTTCCTCAGGATTTTTATGGTATTAGGTCTAACATTTAAATTAATCCATCTTGAATTAATTTTAAGAGTATAAAAGGGTAAGGAAAGGATCCAGTTTCAACTTTCTACTTATGGCTGGCAATTTTCCCAGCACCATTATTAAATAGGAATCCCTTTCCCCATTTCTTTATTTCTCTCAGGTTTTGTCAAAGATCAGATGTGGCTGTAGATGTGGCTGAGTAGTATTTCTGAGGGACTCATTTCACCATTCCATTTATTCTATATGTCTGTTTTGGTACCAGTGCCATGCTGTTTAGTTACTGTGGCTATATGAAATTGCATCAGTTTGAAGTCAGGTAGTGATGCCTCCAGCTTTGTTCTTTTGACTTAGGATTGTCTTGGGAATCGCGGGGCTCTTGCACATATGAACTTTAAAGCAGTTTTTCAATTCTTTCTGAAGAAACTCATTGGTAGCTTGATGGGACAATTTGAATCTATAAATAACCTTGGGCAGTATATGGCCATTTTCACGATATTGATTCTTCCTATCCACTTAGGCATGGTATGTTCTTCCATTTGTTTTTGTCCTCTTTTATTTCACTGGGCAGTGGTCTTAGTTCTCATTGAGAGGTCCCTTTACATCCTTGTAAAGTTGGATTCTAGGTATTTTGTCTCTTTGAAGCAATTGTGAATGGAAGTTCATTCATGATTTGGCTCTCTGTTTGTCTGTTACTGGTGTATAAGAATGCTTGTGATTTTTTGCACAGTAATTTTGTATCCTGAGACATTGCTGAAGTTGCTTATCGGCTTAAGGGGATTTTGGGCTGGGGACAGTAGGGGTTTTCTAAATATACAGTAAATAGCTAAGCATCTGCAAAGAGGGACAGATTTGACTTCTTCTTTGCTAACTAGATACCCTTGATTTCGCCTCTTGCCCTGATTTGCCTAGCCGGGCTGTACTATATTTGAATAGGAGGCGGTGAGAGAGGGCATCCTATCTTGTGCCAGTTTTCAAAGGGAATTTTCCAGTTTTGCCCATTCAATTTTGATTATTGGCTAGGTTTGTCATATAGCAAGCTCTTATTATTTTGAGTCACGTTCCATCAATGCAGATTTGTTGGGCGTTTTTAGCATGAAGGCCTGTTGAATTTTGTCAAAGCCTTTTTCTGCATCTATTGAGATAATCATGTGGTTCTTGTCTTTGGTTCTCTTTACATGCTGGATTATGTTTATTGATTTGCAGATGTTGAACCAACCTTGCATCCAGGTAAGAAGCCCACTTGATCATGGTGGATAAGCTTTTTGATGTGCTGCTGAATAGGTTTGCCAGTATTTTATTCGATTTTTGCATGGAGTGTTCATCCAGGGATATTGGTCCTAGAATTCTCTTTTTTGGTTAATGTCTCTGCCAGGCTTTGGTATCAGAGTTGATGTTGGCCTCATACAATGAGTTAGGGAGAGGGTTCCCTCTTTTCTATTGATTGGAATAGTTTCCGGAAGGAATGGTGGCTCACTCTTGTACTCTGAGTAGAATTCAGCTACATGAATCCATCTGGTCCTGGACTGTTTTTGGTTGAGTAGGCTATTAATTGTGCCTCCAGTTTCAGAGCCTTCTATTGGTCTATTCAGGGATTCAACTTCTTCTGGTTTGAATCTTGGGAGTGTAAGAAGGTGTCAGGAAATTATGGCTGTACAAGATTTTCTAGTTTATTTAGCTAGAGGTGTTTACTAGTATTCTCTGATGGTAGTTTGTATTTCTGTGGGGTCGGTGGTGATATCCCTTTATCATTTTTTATTGCGTCTGTTTGATTCTTCTCTCTTTTCTTCTTTATTAGTCTTGCTGGCGGTCTGTATCAGATTTTACGTTTGATCTTTTCCGAAAGCTAACTCCTGGATTCATTGGTTTTGGAGGGTTTTGTGTCTCACTATCTCCTTCAGTTCTGCTCTGATCTTAGTTTGTTTCTTGCCATTCTGCTAGCTTTTGAATGCCTTTGCTCTTGCTTCTCTAATTCACCCAATTGCTTGATGTTAGAGTGTCCAATTTTAGATCTTTTCCTGCTTTTCTCTTCTGGGCATTTAGTGCTATAAATTTCACTACACACTGCTTTAAATGTAATCCCAGAGATTCTGGTATGTTGTATCTTTGTTCTCATTGGTTTAAAGAACTTCTTTATTTCTGCGCTTCATTTCGTTAGCATCTGTACCCAGTAGTCCCGAATTTCAGAGGGCAGGTTGTTTAGTTTCTATGTAGTTGGTGGTTGATTGAATTTCTTAGTGCAGGTTCCTAGTTTGTTGCACTGTGGTCTGAGACAGTTTGTTATAATTTCTGTTCTTGTACATTTTGCTGAGGAGTGCTTTACTTTGGTATGTGATCAATTTTTTGGAATAAGTGTGATGTGGTGCACAGAAGATGTATATTCTGTTGATTTAGAGATTGGAGAGTTCTATATAGATGTCTATTTCAGTCTGCTTGCTACTAGAGATGAGTTCAATTCCTGGAATATCCTTGTTAACTTTCTGTCTAGTTGATCACATCTAGTGACGAGAATTGGAGTGTTGATACCATTATTATTGTATGGAGTCTAAAATTGCTGTAAGTCTCTGAGGACTTGCTTTATGAATCTAGGTGCTCCTGTATTGGGTGCATATATATTTAGGATAGTTAAGCTCTTCCTGTTGAATTGATCCTTTACCACCATTATGTGTGGCCTTCTTTGGTCTCTTTTCATCTTTGATGGTTTAAAGTCTGGCTTTATCAAACTGAAGTAATTGCAACCTGCTTTTTTGTTCTCCATTTGCTTGGTAAATCTTCCTCCATCCCTTTATTTGAGCCTATGTGTCTCTGCGTGGATGGGTCTCCTGAATACAGCAGACTGATGGTCTTGACTCTTTATCAGTTTGCCAGTCTGTGTCTTTTAATTGGAGCCTTTAGTCCATTTACATTTAAAGGTTAATATTGTTGTATTGGACATCAGTCCTGCCATTGCTGATACTTTATGGTTATTTTCTTTCGTTAGTTGATGCAGTTTCTTCCTAGCCTAAATGGTCTTTACATTTGGCATGTTTTACAATGGCTGGTACCCGGTTGTTCCTTTCCAATATTTTAGATGCTTTCTTCAGGGTCTCTTGTAGGCAGGCCTAGTGGTGACAAAATCTCTAAGCATTTTGCTTATCTGTAAAGGATTTTATTTCTCCTTTAGCATGAAACTTAGTTTGGCTGGATATGAGAGGGAATTCTGGGTTGAAATTCTTTCTTGAAGAATGTTGAATATTATTACTCTTCTGGCTTGTAGAGTTTCTGCCGGGAGATCTGCTGTGTATTATTCTGATGGGCTTTCCTTTGTGAGTAACTGGGCCTTTCTCTCTGGCTGCCTTTAGATTTTTCCCTTCATTTCAAGCTTTGGTGAATCACAGCAGTTATGTGTCTTGGGGTTTGCTCTTCTAAGGGAGTATCTTTGTGGCGTTCTGTTTCCTGGATTTGAATGTTGTTTTACCCACTAGGTTGGGGAGGTTTCTCCCTGGATGATATCCTGAGAGGTGTTTCCAACTTGGTTCCATTTTCCCCCCTCACTTTCAGGCACCCCAATCAGAGTAGATTTAGATCTTTTCGTGAAATCCCATACTTCTTACTAGGCTTTGTTCATTTCTTTTTCTTCTCTTTTCTTTTGGTTTCTCTTCTCGCTTCATTTCTTCATTTGATCCTCATCGCTGATATCTTTCTTCCAGTTGATCGGAGTCTGTTACTGGAGGCTGCATGCATTATTTCTGATGTCATGGTTTCATCTTTCATTTCGTTTATGACCTTCTCTGCATTAGACCGTCTAGCCATCAATTCTTCCACTTTTTCCAAGATTTTAGTTTCTTTGCGATCGTAATTCCTCCTTTAGCTCTGAGGAAGTTTGATGGATGACCTTCTTCTCTCATCTCGTCAAAGTCATTCTCTGTCAAGCTTTGATCCGTTGCTGATGAGCTGCGGCTCCTTTGCCGGGGAGATGCACTCTTATATTTGGAATTTCCAGCTTTTCTGCCCATAGCTTTTTTCCCCATCTTTGTTTTATCTGCCTCTGGTCTTTGATGATGATGGTGGCGTACTGATGGGTTTGGTGCTTCAGGTGTTCTTCCTGTTTGATAAGTTTTCCTTCTAACAGTCAGGACCCTCAGCTGTAGGTCTATTGGAATTGCTTGAGGTCCCTCAGACCCTGTTTGCCTGGGTGTCAGCAGCAGAGGCTGCAGAGATGGGAATGTCGCTGAACAATGAGTGTACCTGTCTGATTCTTGCTTTGGAGCCTCTCAGGGGTGTACTCCACCCTGTGAGGTGTGGGGTGTCAGACTGCCCCTAGTGGGATGTCTCCCAGTTAAGGCACTCAGGGGTCAGGGACGCTTGAGCCAGAGCAGTCTCTCCCTTCTCAGATCTCTCAACCTCCATGTTGGGAGATCCACTTCTCTCTCTTCAAAGCTGTCAGACAGGTTGTTTAGATCTGCAGAGGTTTCTGCCCCTTTTGGTGGTGTTTTACTGTGCCCTGTCCCCAGAGGTGGAGTCACAGAGACAGGCAGGTTTCCTTGAGGCTGCTGTGAGCTCCACCCAGTTCAAGCTTCCCAGCCCGACTTTGTTTACCCTTTAGAAGCTCAGCAGTGGCCGGGTGCCCCTCCCCAGCCTGGCGCTGCTGCCTTCGCAGTTAGATACTTGAACTGCTGTGCTAGCAATGAGGGAGGCTCCGTGGGCGTGGGACCCTCCTGGCCAGGTATGGGATATAATCTCCTGGTGTGTGCCTGTTTGCTTAAAGCGCAGTATTGGGGTGGGAGTTACCCGATTTTCCAGGTGTTGTGTGTCTCAGTTCCCCTGTCCAGGAAAAGGGATTCCCTTTCTCCTTGCGCTTCCCAGGTGAGGCGATGCCTCACCCTGCTTCAGCTCTCGCTGGTCGGGCTGCAGCAGCAGCTGACCAGCACCGATTGTCCGGCACTCCCTAGTGAGATGAACCCAGTACCTCAGTTGAAAATGCAGAAATCACCAGTCTTCTGTGTCACTCGCGCTGGGAGTTGGAGACTGGAGCTGTTTGTATTCCGCCCTCCGAGATTGCATTCTTGATTTGGCTTTTAGCTAAGAAATGCTATTAATAGTTGTACATTGATTCTGTGTCCCAAAACGTTACTGAAGTTTTTTATCAGGCCTAGGAGCATCTTGGCGGAGTCCTTAGAATTTTCTAGGCATAGAATTATATCATCAGTAAATTGAGATAATTTGACTTCTTTTCGTATTTGGATGCCTTTTATTTATTTCTCTTGTCTGTTTGCTCTGGCTAGGACTTCCAGTACTATGTTGAATAGGAATGGTGAGAGTTGGCATCATTGTCTTATTCTAGATCTTTAGAAGAATGCATCCAGCTTTTGCCTGTTTATTATGATATTGGCTGTGGGTTTGTCATAAATGGCTCTTATTCTAAGGTATGTTCCTTTGATGTCTGCTTTTTTGAGGGTATTTATCATGAAAAAACATTGAATTTTATCAAAAGCTTTTCCTACACCTATTGAAATAATCATACAGTTTTTGTGTTTATATATGTAGTGATTAATATTTATTGATCTGCATATGTTGAAGCAACCTTGCATTTCTAAAATAAAGCCTACTTGATTGTGGTGAATTAGTTTTTTGTGTGCTACTGGATTTACTTTACTAGTATTTTACTGAGGATTTTTGCATCTTTCTTTATCAGGGACAGTGGCCTGTTATTTTCTTTTTTATTTTGTGCTTGCCAGACTATGAAACTGGCTTCATAGAATGAAAGGGAGAAGTTGCTCCTCTTTGAATAGTTTTGTTAAGATTGGTATCAGCTCTCTTTGTATGCCTTTGTATGTAGAATTTGGGTGTGACTTCATCTGGTGCAGAACTTCTTTTGCTTTTTTTTTTATTTATTTATTACTGTTTCAAATTTGGAACTCATTATATCATTCTTCAAGGTTTCAGTTTCTTCTTCATTTAATCTTGGGAGGTTATGTGGCTCCAGGCATTCATTCATTTTCTCTGTCTTTTCTGGTTTGTATACATAGAGGCATTCATAATAGTCTGAGGATCTTTTGTATTTCTGTAGGGTTGCTTGCAATGTCACCTTTGTCATTTTTTATTGTGCTTATTTGGATCTTCTTTCTTTTCTTTAACCTAGCTGATGGTGTATTGATCTTATTTGTCTTTACAAAAAAAACTAGTTTTTTAAAATCATATATTTGGATTTTTGGGTCTCAATTTTATTCAGTTCTGCTGATTTTAGTTATTTATTTTCTTCTGTTACCTTTAGGGTTAGTTTTCTTTTTCCTAAATGCAATGTTAAATTCTTAATTTGAGATATTTGTAACTTCCTGATGTAGGTGTTTAGCAGTATAAACTTTTCTCTAAGCACTGTTTTGCTGTATCCCAGAGATTTTGGTATGTTGTGTCTCTGTTTTTATTTATCTAGTCTCTAAGAACATTTTATTCCTTCCTTAATTTTTATTGTTTAACCAGAAGTCATTTAGGAGCAAGTTGTTTAGTTTCCATGTAATTGTGTTGTTTTTAGAGATCTTCCTTGTATTGATTTATATTTTTATTTCATTTTGGCCCAAGAGCATAAGTTTAATGATTTTAATATTTTTGAATTTATTGACCCTTGCTTTATAGTTGAGCAAGTGGTAAATCTTAGAGTATGTTCTTTGTGCAGTTGAGGAGAATGTATGTCCTGTGATTTCTGGGGTGAAGTATTCTGTAGAAGTCTATTGAGTCCAATTGGGCAAGTGTCAGCTTTAAGTCCAGAATTTCTTTGTTTTTCACCTCAAGGATATGTTCAACACTGTCAGTGGGGTGTTGAGGTCTCCCAATATTATTGTGCGGATGTCTACGTCATTTTGTAGGTTTAGAAGTGCTTGTTTTATGAATCCAGGTACCCTAATATTGAGTGCATATATATTTAGCATAGTTAAATATTCTTGTTGAATTGAACCCTTTATCATTATGTAATATTCTTTTTTGTCCCTTTTGACTGTTGTTGGCTTAATGTTTCTTTTATCAAACATAACAACAGCAATTCCTGCAACCCATTACTTTAAGCCTATGAATGTTTACATCTGAGCTTTGTATCTTAAATACAGAAGATGGTTGAGTCTTGTGTTTTATTCACCTTGCCACTCTGTGCTTTTTAAGGGGATGTTTATATTACTTACACTGAAGGTTAATATTGATATCTGAGATTTTGATTTGGTCATGAAGTAGTTAACTTGTTGCTTTGTAATGTTGATTTTGTAATTGCTTTATGGAATCTGTGAGATATGTACTTAAGTGTGTTTTTGTGATAGCAGGTATCATTCTTCTATTTCCATGTTTAAAACTTCCTTAAGTGCTCCTTGTAAGTCTGACCTAGCGGTAACAAATTTCCTTAGTGATTGCTTGTCTGGAAAAGATTTTATTTCTCCATCATTTGTGAAGCTTGGTTTTATGAGATATGAAATTCTTGGTTGCAATTTCTTCAAGAATCCTAATTATGCAGGAACGTGAAATGTTTTCCTCTCAAAATTCTGTTCCAGGCTACTCTTATTTCAGATGGACACTGTAGTCTATCTCCAGAGCACAATGTTATTGAGGGCCACAGGAAACTCTTGTTTAATGACTCTGTGGAAACGGTGTCAGGGTAGAACCTTGTTACTCAGCCCAATACAGATAGCTTTATAGTTTGCCTGTTCCCCAGTGTAATCGCACTGCTGATTTGTGTAAAGGCAGGGCTCTGTCTTTCAACTCATGCAGGTAGGTGTTGGTTGTCATGGTGTTGGATGCTTGAGTTCATGTAACCACAGGCTCTGGGGATGTGGTTATGTGACAGCAGAATTGGAAACTGATACATAGTTACCCACTTCGCCGGCCCCTATGTGGCCTGCTGAACAGCATGTTTGAGTCCTGAAGGGGTTGGAGCAGGGTCAGGATAGACCAGAGTTCAAGTGCTTCCTGTGATGGGAAGGAGCAAACTGATCCCCAGGTCACTGGCCAGATGCTCAGGAAGGGGAAGGCAAAATGCTTAGGTGGTGAGAACCCAAGGGAATATCACATGCCTGTTGGGGTTGGGTTTTCAGAAGGGCTCTGGGACACAACTAAAATGTTCATTTGGGGAAAAAGTGAGTGGGCTGGATGCCAGAAGGTGGCAAGCCTCATTTGGCAGGGAGTAGTGGAGGTGGGGAGTTGTGGGGTGTGCAGTCTGCCCACTCCTTCTTCATATCTTGGCTGTAGAATCCATTCTGGTTGTGCACAACTGTGCCAAGTCTCCTCATTCCCTCTCTGGCCTGAGGGTAGTGTGGGCAAGGGCAACAGCATAGGTGATAGTGAAAGGCTTTCAAGTACCTCTGGGCAATTTGATCCCAGATAAATACAAAATCATGACTGACTGCAGTGTTAGGCAGGGATGGGTTGGCTGCACTGGGAGGGAGCCCAAGTTGAAGGGCCATGCCTGGCAAGGAGAAGTGGGGGTGGGGGTCACGTGGTATGCAGTCTGGCCACCTGTCAATAAAGCATTTGTAGCATGCTGGAGTTGCAAAAAAGTGCCCAAATAATGAGCCTTAATCAGGAAATAAAGGATTTTCATTAGAGATATTTCCAAGAAAAAACCCAGAGGGTAATAATTTTTATTTGCTCAAGACTCCTAGACTATTAATCAGGATTCTAATTTTCAGTGATATTAGAATCTTTCAATGCTAGGTAGGGCTGAAAAATCTTTTTTTAGATTTCTGACTTTATGCTATAAATATATTGATACAATTATATATAATTAGAAAGAGGGGGAGAAGTGGGGGAAAGGAGGGAAAGGGAATAGAAGGAAAGATTTTCTGCTTTTAACCCCCACCTTTCCCTGCTAACATTAATATTTACATATTACATCCACTATGAATACTAATAGCTAATGCTTATGATGGGCCTACTCTGTGCAACACACTACACTAAGCACTCTTTATGTTTTGTCAATAAGAATTAACCATATCACAATTAGATAGGTCCCATTACTATATTTATTGTGCAAGAAAGATTACTAATACCTTGAAAAGCTAGGAAATTTGACTTTAACTGACACAATAAGCTCTGGACTAACATTGTTCTGTAACTTTCCTTTTGCAACTGATGTTATGTAGTACAGTATTAACATGTAATTACATAGAGATCCTATGCATAGCATAATGTGCCATCATTGAGTTTTACAGTAATTTAACCAATTTTTCTTGATGAATATTTGAGCTATTTACATTTTATTTTACAATTACTAATACTGACATAGGGAACATCACTGAATATGTATCTCTGTGCAGGTATAGTAGTGCTTAGGTAACATTGATTTCTAAAATTATTGTATTCCTTTGATTTATGTGTCAGTATTACATTGTGTTAATTACTGGGCTCTTATAATGCTTTATTTGTGTAAGAAAATTTATTACTCATTTTTATCTTTAAAAACATGTTTTAATCTTTCATATTTTCTGCTCCAGTTGAATTTGACAGTCAGCTTGTCAATTACCAACAACAAAATTCTGTGGCCTATTGATTTTTTACTTAGAACTGCATTTAATTATTTTAGAATAACTTAAGTTATAGTAATATCTTCACAGTGTTCAGCCATCGTGACACCTCTTTATCATTGCTTGTCACTCTCAGTCATTTTTATTTCTTCTGCTCTGAATTTTCTATTTATATATTTTGCCCATATGTTTATTGTCATTTCATATTTCATACTAATGTTAATAATAGCTTTATTAAGATTATTAACCTTTAATCTATTAAAATATTATAAATCTGATTAATATATACAGTGGTGGAGTGACTATGATGACAGGCTCTGAAACCAGATTGCCTGAATTCAAGTCCTCATTCTACACTTTGCAAGCTGTGTGACATTGTGAGAGCTTCATAGAGTTGCTATGAAATTTAAATTCACTAGTACACATAAGTTGCTTAGAATGACTTATAATACACTGTAATCACTCAATAAATTTGAGTATGTGAAAAGGACTCCATATTCTCACAAACCGTCTCTTGTTTTTATTATAAAATTAATTTTAATTGCAAAAAATACATAAATGCATTTTCTGTGTTTAAAAGACACAAAGCATTATAAATTATGTTAAATGTTTTCATTAACAATCCACCCGACAGATTAGCCACTAATGTATGATGGGTTTTCTTTGTGGCGTTTTTCAATTAACTTATATACACATTGTGAGTCATAAAATATATGGACTTTTACTTATGGGTTTCTTTTTAATACAAAATATATAAAATATTTCAGGTTACATTGGGCAGTTTGCTCCTCTCAAATATTACCAAGATGATATGGAATTGTCTTCATGGACTTTTTATCTTTTTGCAGTGATTGTTTTTGCTTATTCCACTGTCACTTTCTTTTATTTCTAATAACTTCATATGTGTTGATAACTATTATTAAGTCCACTACATTATTTTTGGCCCTTCCTGAATACTCAGATTTGAGTTGTAGAATCAACATTTCAAAATCCTTAATTACTATTGATTCAAATTCTTAGACTAAAATAGAAAAGAACTGATAAATTTATAATATTGGGTCTTCCCATTGATGAGCATGATTTATTCCCCATTTATCATGCCATTCAATAAAATGTGTGTTAGTTTGTCTTCACACTGTTGATAAAGACATACCTGAAACTAGGAACAAAAAGAAGTTTAATTGGACTTACAGTTCCACAGGGCTGGGGAGGTCTCAGAATCATGGTGGAGGGTGAAAGATATTTCTTACATGGTGGCAGCAACAGAGAATGAGGAAGAAGTAAAAGCAGAAACCCCTGATAAACCCATCAGATCTCGTGAGACTTATTCACTATAACAAGAATAGCACAGGAAAGACTGGTCCCCATGATTCAATTACCTCCCACTGGGTCCCTCTCACCACACGTGGGAATTCTGGGAGATAAAATTCAAATTGAGATTTGAATGGGGACACAGCCAAACTATATCAAATGTTACCATTTCATATTTCTTCTTGGGTTTATTCTAAGGTGCATTATAATTTTTGTGCTATGATAAGAAGGAGCTTTCTCTAATTACATTTTCTAGTGTTACTTGCTGGTGTATTGCATAGGTAGGGGAAAGTTATTTAATATATTTCTGCCTATTTATCGGTAAGATGAGAATAATAATGGTAGGAAAATTATTGTAAGGTTGTTGTGAGGATTAAATTTGTTAACATATAAAAGTATTTTTATTCCATCCTTTTCTTAGTCTTGAATTTATCAAAAACTTTAAAACTATTAAGTGAATTTATAAATTTTCTAACATATAACTATTCTTGGTGTTCTGAGTTAAACCATATTTTTAGATGGCTAAATTCCAGTTTTTAAAATTTTATTTAGGGTCTATGCATTTGTGAAAAATCAGATGGTTGTAGGTGTGGAGCCTTACTTCTGGGTTCTCCATTCTGTTCCATTGGTTTATGTGTCTGTTTTTGTGCTGATACCATACAGTTTTGGTTACTGTAGCCCTGTGATACAGTTTGAAGTCAGGTAAGATAATACCTCCAGTTTTGTTCTATTTGCTTAGGATTGCCTTGGCTATTTGGGCTTTTTTTTCAGTTCTGTATGAATTTTAAAATACTTTTTCTAGTTCTGTGAAGATTGTCATTGGTAGTTTGATAGAAATGACATTAAATCTGTATGTTGCTTTGGGCATTATGGCCATTTTAACAATATTGATTGTTCCTCTCCATGAGCATGGAATGTTTTTCCATTTCTTTCTGGCATCTCTGATTTCTTTGAGCACTGTTTTGTAGTTCACATCGTAGAGACCTTTCACTTCCCTTGTTAGCTGTAATTTTAGGTATTTTATTCTTATTTTGGTGTTTAAAAATTTTTTTTTATTTCATTAGTTTTGGGGGAACAAGTGGTTTTTGGTTACATGGATAAGTTCTGAAGTGGCGAATTCTGAGATTTTGGTGCACCCATCACTCAAGCAGTGTACACTGTGCCGAATGTGTGGTCTTTTATTTCTCACCCCTCTTCAACCCATTCCCTGAGTCCCCAAAGTCCATTATATTAGTCTTGTCTTTTCATCATCATAGTTTAGCTCCCACTTATAAATGAGAACATACAATACTTGGTTTTCCATTCCTGAGTTACTTCACTAAGAGTAATGGTCTCCAATTCCATCCAGCTTGCTGTGAATGCCATTATTTTGTTTCTTTTAGTGGCTGAGTAGTATTCTATGGTACATATATATATGGTTTATATATATATAGTATTCTATGATATATATATTATATATATAATATTTTATTTATTCACTCGGTTGATGGGCATTAGGGATGGTTCTATATTTTTGCAATTGTAAATTGTGCTGCTATAAACATGCATGGTGCACGTTTCTTTTTAAGATAATGATTTCTCTTCCTTTGGGTAGATACCTGGTAGAGGGATAGCTGGATTGAATGATAGTTGTACTTTTAGTTTTTAAAGATATCTCCATACTGTTTTCCAGAGTAGTTGTACTCATTTACATTCCCAACAGCAGTATAAAAGTGTTCCCTTTTCACCACATCCATGCTAATATCTATTATTTTATATTTTTCATAATAATTATGCCCATTCTTGCAGGAGTAATGTGGGATCTCATTGTAGTTTTAATGTGCATTTCTCTGATGGTTAGTGAGGTTCAGCATTTTTTTCATATGCTTGTTGGCCACTTGTGTATCTTCTTTTGAGAATTGTCTATCCATGTCCCTTGCCTACTCTTTGATGGGATTATTTGATTTCCTTTTTCTGATTTGTTTGAGTTCCTTGTAGATTCTGGATGTTAGTACTTTGTTAAATGCATGGTTTGCAAAGAATTTCTTCCACTCCGTGGGTTGTCTGTTTACTCTGCTGATTGTTTCTTTTACTGTGCAGAAGGTTTTTAGTTTAATCAAGTCCTATTTATTTCTTTTTGTTTTCATTGCATTTGCTTCTGGGTTATTGGTCATAAATTGTTTGCCTGTGCCAACATCTAAAAGAGTTTTTCCACTATTATCTTCTAGAATGTTTATGGTTTCTGGTCTTAGATGTAAGTCTTTAATTCATCTTGAGTTGATTTTTGTGTAAGGTGAGAAATGAAGTTTCAGTTTTATATTTCTGCATGTGACTTTCCAATTATCCCAGCACAGTTTGTTGAATATGATTCTTTTCGCCACTTTATGTTTTTGTATGCTTTCGTGAAGATCAGTTGGCTGTAAGTATTTGGGTTTATTTCTGGGTTCTCCATTCTGTTCCATTGGTCTGTGTGCCTATCTTTATACCAGGCCCATGCCGTTTTGGAAACTATAGCCTTGTAGTATATCTTGAAGTCGGGTAATGTGATGCCTCCAGATTTTGTCTGTTTGCTTAGTCTAGCTTTGGCAATGCAGAGGCTTTTTGGTTCCACATGAATTTTAGGATTGTTTTCTCTAGTTCTTTGAAGAATGATGGTGGTATTTTGATGGGAATTGCATTGAATTTATAGGTTGCTTTTGGCAATATGATTATTTTTACAATATTGATTCTACCCATTCGCTAGCGTGGGATATGTTTCCATTTGTTTGTGTCATCTATGATTTCTTTCAGCAGTGTTTTGTAGATTTCCTTGTAGAGAACTTTTACCTCTGTGGTTAGGTATATTTCTATGCATTTTCTTTGCAGTTGTTGTAAAAGGAATTGAGTTCTTGACTTGATTCCCAGTTTCCTAAGTATATTATTCTTTCTGCTGCAATAGTGAATGGGATTGCATTCCTGATTTGGCTCTCAGCTTTGTTATTGTTGTTGCACAGAAATGCTAGTGATTATTCTACACTGATTTTGTATACTGAAACTTTGATAAAGTTTGGTGAAAACAAGAAATGAGGAAAGGACTCCCTATTCAATAAATGGTGCTGAGATAACTGGCCATCCATTTGCAGATTAACACCGGACTTGTTTCCAAAACCTCAGTCAAGTGATCAAAGTTAACATCATCAATTATAAGTCATATTGATAGCATGCACCCTTAAAATGATGTGATGAGAATGGCAGTTTCTCTGTGTGGTCAACTTCCCAAAAACCCATAACCTTAGTTTAATAATGATAGTAAAAACAGGCAAATCCCAATAGAGAAGTACTCTATAAAATTCCTGACTAATATACCTTAAACCTGTCAGCATCATCAAAAATGAGGAAAATCGGAGAAACTGCCACAGCCAAATGAAACCTAAGAAAACGTGACAACTAAATGTGATGTGGTAATCTGGATCCTGGAATAGAAAAATGACATTAAGTAAAAACTGAGGAAATCTAAATAAGGTATGAATTTTAATTAAAATAATGCATCAATATTGGCTCATTATTTAGAACAAATGTAGCATACTAAAATACGATGTTAATAATAAAAGAAACTGCATGTAAGGTATATGGTAACTCTGTACTATCTTTCCAGTTTTTCTGTAAAACTAGAAGTATTTTAAAATTAAAAGTTTGTGTAAGTGATCTTACAATTTGTGTGGTTGCTTAAATTTTAAATATGACGTTAAACTATATAGTAAGTTGTAAAAACATTCTAGAAACTGTATTCTGAAAACAAGCTCCTAGTCTCAGAACCTAATCCAGGAACTGTGTCATTAAAGGAAATTAAAATCTATAGGTCCTGTATGGGACAGTGACAGACCCTGGCAGACTGTTTTGCCCTACCTTGTTACTGTTTCTGGCTCTCTTCTTTGCACTTTCTACTTAGTTGATCAATTTATAGCCTTTTGTGGCATAAGGCCTAAAATTGAAGCCCAAATTGATATGCTTTTTTTGGCATCTGGTGAAATAGGACCTCAAATGGCATAATCATAAATTTTCTTCCCTACTCTGTTGCAATGGATGAGGTCCCCTAGCCAAACAGTTCTCCTTATCAAGAGGACCCTGCACAATTCTTTCTTATCTCTGAATCACAGGTTTCAGTTCCCTGCCAGCTCATGGTATTATTTGAATAAGCCAATCACATCTTCCCACAGGAACCAAGGCTCGCCCTATACTCTTGATATTGCCAAAGCTGCCTCCTGCAGTCCTTGATTGTGTATTCTATTCCTGAGTACATTTCTCATGTGGCCCTACATAGTGTATGGTATGCTCCACCCAGGCTGTGAGTACAGGTGATTGATAAACCTCTGTCAATCTCATCAGTCCTCTGCTGAATGTTGTGTGTTCAAACATCACCATAACCTTAGGGTAGTAATCCCTTTCTCAACAATAGGGTGAATAGCAGGTGATTTAAACACCCTGATAATGTACTATGTAAAAGGAGAATGAAGGTATTTTTGCATTTGTGAAACAAGTAGAGCTATCTCCAAACAAAAGACATCTACATTTATAAAGCTAAAATAAAAATAATTTTGAAACCCAAGAAGTAGCAATAGCAATGCATATCATTTGTGTAATAAGCATAGGTTCCATAACAGTAATTCAAATCTGAGAGCAGCTTCAATACCTGTAGTCACATGCTCTCCACCTACTCTGCCCATCCCTTCTTTCCAATACACAGTCCATACCCCCACGAAGTATTATAGGGTGTACTGTAGTTGGTGTAGCCCACATCACAGCACTTGATTGGGGCAGTGTTTATCCGTGCACTACTCTAATAGTTGCAGACAATCCTGAAAAAACACTCTGAACTTTGGGTGATAATGGTATGTATCAATGTAGGTTCACTGATTAAAAAAAAAAAAAGTATCACTGTACTAAAATAAAAAATGTGGTACATATACATTATAAAATACTATGCAGTCATAAAAAATGAAATTATGTTCTTTGCAGCAACATGGAAGCTGGAAGGCCATTATCTTCAGAATTAATTCAGAAAGAATTTTAAAAAGAAAGAGAATTAATTCAGAAACAGAAAAGCAAATACCACATGTTCTCACTTATAAGTGGGAGCTAAAAATTGAGTACACATAGACACAAAGAGAATAATAGATACCAGGGCCTACTTGAGGATGGAGGGTAGGAGGAGGGTGAGGGTTGTAAAACTACCTATTGAGTACTATGCTCACTACCTGGATGGTAAAATAATTTGTATGACAAATCCTAGTGACATGCAATTTGCTCATGTAACAAACCTGCATATGTAACCCTTGAACCTAAAATAATAGTTGAAAAAGAAAAAATAAATAAATAAAGTGAAGAAGCCAAAAAAAAAAAAAAAAAAAAAAAAAAGAGTACTACTGTGATACAAATGTTAATATTGAAGGTGGTTCTGCATGTGTGAGGGCAGATAATATGTAAAAACTCTTTATATTTTCTGCTTAATTTTGCTGTGAACATAAAACTACTCTAAAAAATAAAACGTGTATTAAAAAAAACGAGAGATTCAACAGCAAATTTTGAATGGCAAAAGAAACAATAAATGAACTTGAAGGTATGTCATTTGAAATTATTCAGTCTGACGTGCAGGAAAAAAAGAAGAAGGAAGAAAAATGAACAACACCTAAGAAATTGGTGGGCCATTGTCAAGCATACCAACATAGGCATAATTAAAATACCAGAAACAGAGGAGAGAAAAAGGAACAGAAAGGATATTTGAAGAAATAATTTAAAACTTCCCAAATTTGATGAAAGACATAAATCTACACATTCAAGAAACTCAGTGAACCCCAAGTAGGATAAACTCAGAGATCCACTTTAACACACATTAATATCAAATTGTCAAAAGCTAAAGAAGGAAACAATCTTGAAGGCAGCAAAATAAGGGGGAATCATTACATACAAGATAATCTTACTAACAGACAATTGTTTAATGGCCAGTTTTAGAAACCGTGGATGCCAGAAGGCCATGAAATGACAAATTTAAGGTGCCAAAATAAAAATAAATTTTCAATCAAAAATTCTATATTCAGCAAAACTTCAAAAATGAAGAAACTAAGACATTCTCAGATAAACAAAAGCTAAAAGAACTATCACCAGCAGGCTTGTTCCTCTAGTTTGGTACAGAGAGGACAAAAGAGAGAGGAAGAGGAGGTGAACACATATAATGACACCTGTGCCACTGTCACAGCAACAGTTCTATCCCTGCCACCCTCAGTCTGGGGAAAAAACAGAGCTTGAGGTCTAGACCCAAACTTACAGCATGCCACAGTCACCATATAAAGAGGAGAAAAATCTCTCTTCCTGGTGAGCCCTCAACTTTCTGCTCCCCAACAAGCAGGGCCCCAAGCTTATTCTAGCTGGGCAGCTACCCTGTCCCACAAGCTAAACACTCCCAGTAGCAGCAGCTCTATGTTTCTCAGAGGTGGAACCTCCAGGGTCAAAAAAAGCTTATACTCTGCCACTGCCACTGCAGTGGTACTACCACTGCTACTCTTGAACTAACAAAGGAACAAAGATCCTAAGTGCCTTATCCACACCTTCAGCAAACTTTAGTTGACTCAAGGAGAGAAGTCCAGTCCATCTCTCACAAGTTCCACCCACCGTCCATGCTTATCACTAAGCAGGGAACCCCTAGCTTGGGCCCACCCCCTATCCTGGGCTTATTGCACTAGGGTGGAGCCCCCAGGAGACCAGCAAAAGCCCCTCAGTCACAAACACTACTAAGGTCTTTCCTCTGCTGCTTTGGAGTTGGGGCGAAAACATAAACTCTGAGATCACCACAGAGCTGTGGCAGACAGCCCACGAGTGCCAAGCGATGATCTATAGCCAGCACTCAAGTGAGACAGAAGCTCACACTTTCAGAGCATTAAAAGGGAGAACAGATACAACTGTGAGGAAATATAGGGGAGCCACACAACTGAGCAAGGGCCTTCCAACTGAACATTACACCTAAGCACCACCTACTGAATCACACCCTAAACTTCAACACAAAAAACTACCTCACTAACATACACACCTGTGAAACCAAAGACAAGAAATCAGCTACAAATAAAGACCATGCACAAAGCCTTGGCTCTGTAAAAACATCCAGAAAAGAAGTCTATTGACCATACTCAATCTACACCACAGTTAAAGGAACAACCACACACTGAAATGAGAAAACAAACAATGCAAGAACTTTAGCAACTCAAATGCCAGAGCATCTTATGTCCTCCAAATGACCACACCATTTCTCAAACAAAGGTCTTCACCAGGCTGAGCTAGCTGAAATTACAGAAATAGAATTCAGAATATGGATAAGAACAAAGATCATCAAAATTCAGAATTGCAAAACCCAATCCAAAGAAACTAAAAATCACAATAAAGGAATACAGGAGCTGTCAGAAAAAAAATAGTCAGTATAAAAAGGAACCTAACTGATTATATGAACTGAAAAACACACTACAATGATTTCACAATACATTCACAAGTATAAAAAGCAGAACAGACCATGCTGAGGAAAGGACCTTAGAACTTGAAGATGAGCTCTCTGGAATAAGATAATCAGAAAAAAAAATAAAGAAAAAAGCATAAAAAGAAATGAACAAAACCTACAAAAAATATGAGATTATATAAAGAGGACATATCTATGAATCACCAGCATTCTTGAAAAATATGGGGAAAAGCAAACAAATTGGAAAACTTATTTCAGGATATCATTCATGAAAACATCCCCAATCTTACTAGAGAGGCCAACAGTAAAACTTAGAAAATACAGAGAAACCCCTGCAACATTCTGCACAAGGTTATTGCCAAAACACATAATCATCACATTTTTTCAAGGTCAAAATGAAAGAAAGTATGTTAAAGTTGGCTAGCAAGAACAGGTCACCTACAAAGGGAACCCTGTCAGACTGACAGAAGACCTCCCAGCAGAAACCTTACAAGCCAGGATATATTGGGGGCCTATATTCAACATTCAAAAAAAAAAAACTTCCATCAGGAATTTTATATTCAGCCAAACTAAACTTCCTAAGCGAGGGAGAAATAAGATCCTTTTCAGATAGGCAAATTCTGAGTAAATTTGCTACCACCATACCTGCTTTACAAGAAACCTTGAACAAAGCGCACTAAATATGGAAAAAAAAAAAAATTTCCAGCCAGTATGAAACCCCACTTAAGTACACAGACCAGAGACACTATAAAGCAACAACACAAACAAGCCAGCATAATAACCAGCTAATCACATAATGACAGGTTCAAATTGACACATATTGATAGTAATCTTGAGTGTAAATGGGCTAACTGCCCCCATTTAAAAGAAAAAGAGAGGCAATCTGGATAAAAATGCAAGATCCAGTAGTAAACTGTCTTCAAGAGATCCATCTCACATGCAATGACACCCATAGGCTCAAAATAAAGGAATGAAGGAAAATTTACCAAGCAAATGGATATTAGACAAAAAAGCAGAAATTGGAATCCTAATTTCAGACAAAACAGACTTTAAACAAAGAAGATCAAATAAGACAAAAGGGCATTACATAATGGTAAAGGGTTCAATTCAATGAGAATACCTAACTATCCTAAATATAAGTACCCACCACAAGAGCACCCAGATTGATAAAGCAAGTTAGTAGAGACTTACAAAGAAACCTAGAAAACCCACTATTATTAGTGGGAGACTTTAATACCCCAATTACAATATTAGAAAGACCATCAAGTCAAAAAATTAACAAATGTATTCAGGACCTGAACTCAACATTGGACTAAATGAATCTCAAAGACCTCTACATAACTCTCCATGCAAAAACAACAGAACATACATTCTTCTCATCACCACATGACACATACTCTCTAGAATTGCCAACACAATCACACACAAAACAATCCTCAGCACATGCAAAAGAACAGAAATTATATCAAACACACTCTCAGACCACAGTGCAATAAAAACAGAAGTTAAGAGTAACAAAAATCTTTCAAAATTAGGAAATTACATGGAAATTGAATAATCTGCCCCTGAATAACTTTTGGGTAAATAATGAAATTAAGACAGGAATCAAGAAGTCTTTGGAAACTAATGAGAACAAAGATACAACATATCATGATCTGTGGGACACAACTAAGACAGGAATGAGAGGGAAATGTGTAGCAATAAATGCTCACATCAGAAAGTTAGAAATATCTCTATTTAAAAACCTAACATCACAACTAAAGAACTAGATTACCAGCTCAATATGACTTATCGTTAGAGAAATGCAAATTGAAACCACAATGAGATACCATGTCATGCTAGTCAGAATGGCTATTATTAAAAAGTCAAAAAACAATAGATGTTGGCAACGTTGCAGAGAAAATGGAATGCTTTTATACTGTTGGTGGAAGTGTAAATTGTTTCAGCCATTGTGGAAAGCAGTGTAGAGATTCCTCAGAGACTTAGAGGCAGAAATACCATTTGACCTAACAATTCCATTACTTTGTATATACCCAACGGAATATAACTTGTTCTATTATAAAGATACATGCATGCATATGTTCATAGCAGCACTATTCACAATAGCAAAAACATGGAATCAATCCCAGTGCCCATCAATGATAGACTGGATAATGAAAATGTGGTATATATACACCATGTAATACAAGCATTGATAAAAAGGAATTAGATCATGTCCTTTGCAGGGACATGGATGAAGTTGGAAGCCATTTTCCTCAGCAAACTAACCCAGGAACAGAAAACCAAACACTGCATGTTCTCACCTATAAGTCGGAGATGAATGATGAGAACACATGGACACAAGGAGGAAAACAACACAAGCTGGGGCTTGTAATGGGGGGAGAGAGAATATCAGAAAGAATAGCTAATGGATGCTTTGCTTAATACCTAGGTGATGGGATGATCTGTGCAGGAAACCACCATGGCACATGTTTGTCTATGCAGCAAACCTGCACATGTGGCACGTGTACCCCTGAACTTAAAATAAAAGTTGAAGAAACAAACAAACACAAACACCCAGAGAACCTAGGAAAAATCAACTCCAAAGCTAACAGAACACAAGAAAAAAAATCAGAGATGAACTGAAAGAAATTGAGACACAAAGAAAATTCAAAGAAGCAACAAATTCAGGAGTTGGTTTATTGAAAAAATTAACAAAACAGGCCATTAGCTAGACTAATAAACAAAAAAAGAGAGAAGATCTGAACAAACACAATTAAAAATGACAAAGATGTTACCACTGACCCCACAAGAATACAAATAACCATCAGAGAATATTATGAAGACTTCTATGCACATAAACTAGAAAATCTAGAAGAGATGGATAACCTCCTGTATGCATACAACCTCCCAAGACTGAACAAGGAAGAAATTGATCCTCTGAAAAGACTAATAATGAGATCCCAAATTGAACCAGTAATAAATAGCCTAGAAAAAAAGAAGCCCCGGACCAGAACCAGATGGATTGACAGCTGAATCTACCAGATTTACAAGGAAGATCTGGTACTATTCCTATTAAACTTCTTCCAATAAATTAAGAAAGTGAGGCTCCACTCTAACTTATTCTATGAGGCCAGCATTGTCCTGATACCAAAACCTGGCAGAGACACAACAAAAAGAACACTTCAGGTCAATAACCTTGAGGAACATTGATGTAGAAATTCTCAACAAAATACTGGCAAACTGAAACCAGCAGCATATCAAAAAGCAAATGCCCCATGATCGAGTAGTCTTCATCCCCAAGATGTAAGGTTGGTTCAATATATGAAAACCAATAAGTGTGATTCATCAAATAAACAGAACTAAAGACAAAAACCACAGTATTATCTCAATAGATGCAGAAAAGGCTTTTGATAAAGTTTAACATCCCTTCATGTTAAAAACGCTAAAGAAACTAGGAATACACATCGAAAGGAAAGAAGACACATTGAAGGAATACACATCGAAATAGTAAGAGCCACCTATAACAAACGCACAGTCAATATTATACTGAATGGTCAAAAGCTGAAAGCATTCCCTTTGAAAACTGGCACAAGACAAAGATGCCCTCTGTCACCACTCCTATTCAACATTGTATTAGAAGTCCTGGCCAGAGCAATCAGACAAGAGAAAAAATAAAGCTTATCCAAATAAGCAGAGAAAAAGTCCAACCATCTCTGCATCCCTGTTTGTATACAAGATGATTTTGTTTAAGCCAGAGTCTTGCTCTGTCACCCAGGCTGGATTGCAGTGACGTGATCTTGACTCACTGCAACCTCCACCTCCACCTCCCACATTCAAGTGATTCTCATGCCTCAACCTCCCAACTAGCTGGCATGCACCATCATGCCCAGCTATTTTTTGTATTTTTACTAGAGACGGGATTTCGCCATATTGGTCAGGCTGGTCTCAAACCCCTGACCTCAATAAATCAGCTTGCCTTGGCCTCCCCAAATTCCTGGATTACAGGCAAGAGCCACAGAACACAAGATGACTCTATATCTAGAAAGCCAGATAGTCTTGGCCCAAAAGCTCTTTCAGGTGATAAACAACCTTAGTCTTTTGTTTTCTCTCATTCTGTGGCTTGTTTCTTTACTTTGTTGACATCATTTGCTGTGCAGAAGCTTTTAACTTGATGTGATCCCATTTGTCCATTTTTTTCTTTAGTTGCCTGTGCTTATGGGGTATTACTTAACATTTTCTTGTAGTAGTTTTATAGTATGAGGTTTTAGATTTAAGTCTTTAATCCAATTTGATTTGATTTTTGTATACAGTGAGAGATAATGGTCAAGTTTTAATCTTCTGCATATGGATATCCAGTTTTCCCAGCACCATTTATTGAAGAGACTGTCCTTTCTCCAATGTATATTCTTGGTACCTCTGTCGAAAATGAGTTCACTGTAGGTGTATGAATTTAGTTTTGAGCTCTCTATGTTGTTCCATTGGTCTATGTGTCTGTTTTAATTCCAGTGCCATGCTGTTTTGGTTACTATAGCTCTGTAGTATAATTTGAAGTCAGGTAAAGTGATTCTTCTAGTTTACAACTAACTTAACATTCTAAATATGTGCCTCCACCATTCTTGCGCATGTCAGTCAATTGTATCACCCTGCACTTAGCCACTCAAACAAAACACCTGGGAATTATTCTACATTTCTAATTTTCCTTGCATCCTAAACCTTGAATCTATCAGAAAGTTTAGTTGTTGTTGTTGTTGTTTCCTTTTTTCATTTTTTAAAATTATACTTTAAGTTCTGGGGTACATTAGCAGAATGTGGAGTTTTGTTACTTGGGTATACAGGTGCCATGGTGGTTTACTGCACCCATCAACCAGTCACCTACATTAGGTGTTTCTCCTGATGTTATCCCTGCCCTAGCCCCCCAGCCCCCAACAGACCCCAATGTGTGATGTTCGCCTCCCTATCTCCATGTGTTCTCATTGTTCAACTCCCACTTATGAGTGTAAACATGCAGTGTTTGGTTTTCTGTTCTTGTGTTAATTCGCTGAGAATGATGGTTTCCAGCTTTATCCATGTCCCTGCAAAGGACATGCACTCATCCTTTTTTAAGGCTGCATAGTATTCCATGGTGTATATATACCACATTTTCTTTATCCAGTCTATTATTGATGGACAAGTGTTTGCTGCTGTGAATAATGCCACAATAAGCATACATGTGCATGTGTCTTTATAGTAGAATGATTTACAATCATTTGGGTATATACCCAGTAATGGGATTGCTGGATCAAATGGTATTTCTAGTTCTAGATCCTTGAGGAATTGCCACACTGTGGCGATAGTTTATTTTGCTGTGCAGAAGCTCTTTCGTTTAATTAGATCCCATTTATCAATGTTTGCTTTTTATGCCATTGCTTTTCGTGTTTTAGACATGAAGTATTTGCCCATGCCTATGTCCTGAATGGTATTGCCCAGGTTTTCTTCCAGGATTTTTATGGTCCTAGGTCTTAAGTTTAAGTCTTTGATCCATCTTGAGTTGATTTTTGTATAAGGTGTAAAGAAGGGGTCCAGTTTCAGTATTCTGCATTTGGCTAGCAAGTTTTCCCAACAACATTTTTTAAACAGGGAATCTTTTCCCCATTGCTCATTTGTGTCAGGTTTGTCAAAGATCAGATGGTTGTAGATGTGTGGTGTTGTTTCTGAGGACTCTGTTCTGCTCCATTGGTCTATATCTCTGTTTTGGTACCAGTACCATGCTGTTTTGGTTACTTTAGCCTTGTAGCATAGTTTGAAGTCAGGTAGCATGATGCCTCCAGCTTTGTTCTTCTTGCCAAGAATTGTGTTTGCTTTGTGGGCTCTTTTTTGGGTCCGTGTGAAGCTTACAGTAGTTTTTTTTTCCCCAATTCTGTGAAGAAAGTCAGTGGTAGCTTGATGGGGATAGCATTGAATGTATAAATTACTTCGGGCAGTATGGCCATTTTCAAGATATTGAGTCTTCCTATCCATGAGCATGGAATGTTTTTCCATTTCTTTGTGTCCTCTCTTACTTTCTTGAGCAGTGGTTTGTAGTTCTCTTTGAAGAGGTCTTTCATATCCCTTGTAAGTTGTAATCCTAGGTATTTTATTCTCTTTGTAGCAATTGAGAATGGGAGTTCACTCATGATTTGGCTCTCTGTTTGTCTGTTCTTGGTGTATAGGAGTGCTTGTGATGTTTGCATGTTAATTTTGTGTCCTGAGACTTTGCTGAAGTAGTTTACCAGCTTAAGGAGATTTTGTGCTGAGATGATGGGGCTTTCTAAATATACAATCTAAATATATAATCATGTCATCTGCAAACAGAGACAATTTGACTTCCTCTCTTCCTATTTGAATACCCTTTATTTCTTTCTCTTGCCTGATTGCCCTGGCCAGAATTTCCAATACTATGTTGAATAGTAGTGGTGAGAGAGGGCATCCTTGTCTTCTGCCAGTTTTCAAAAGGAATGCTTCTTGTTTTTGCTCGTTCAGTGTGATATTGGCTGCAGGTTTGTCATAAATAGCTCTTTTTATTTTGAGATACGTTCCATCAATACCCAGTTTATTTAGAGTTTTCAGCATGAAGTGGTGTTGAATTCTGTCAAAGGCCTTTTCTGCATCTATTAAAATAATCGTGTGGTTTTTATTATTGGTTCTGTTTATTTGATGGATTACGTTTATTGATTTGCGTATGTTGAAACAGCCTTGCATCCTAGGGATGAAGCCGACTTGATCGTGGTAGATAAGCTTTTTGATGTGATGTGCTGCTGGATTTGGTTTGCCAGTATTTTATTGAGGATTTTCATATCGATGTTCATCAAGGATATTGGCCTGAAATTTTCTTTTTTTGTTGTGTCTCGGCTAGGTTTTGGTATCAGAATGATGTTGGCCTCGTCAAATGAGTTAGGGAGGAGTTTCTCTTGTTCTATTGTTTGGAATAGTTTCAGAAGGAATGGTACCAGCTCCTCTTTTTACCTGTGGTAGAATTTGGCTGTGAATCCCTCTGGTCCTGGCCTTTGTTGTTGTTGTTGTTGCTGTTGGTAGGCTGTTAATTACTGCCTCAATTTCAGAACTTGTTATTGGTTTATTCAGGGATTTGACTTCTTCCTTGTTTAGTCTTAGAAAGGTGCATGTGTCCAGGAATTTATCAATTTCTTCTAGATTTTCTAGTTTATTTGCATAGAAGTGTTTATAGAATATCTGATGGTAGTTTATAGAATATCTGATGGATCAGTGGTGATATCCCCTATATCATTTTTTATTGCATCTATTTGATTCTTCTCTCTTTTCATTTATTAGCCTGTCTTGTGGTCTATTTTGTTGATCTTTTCAAACAACTGGCTCCTGAATTCATTGATTTTTTGAAGGATTTTTCATGTCTCTATCTCCTTCAGTTCTGCTCTGATCTTAGTTATTTCTTGTCTTCTGCTAGATTTTTAGTTATCTTATCTGTCAAAAGTATTATGTTGTTGCAAATTTAATTGCGGTTTTGGTGTTGTTAAAATTTGCCATTTGATATTGGAATACATTCTCAAATAAATGTGGTTATGTTCTACATTATTTTAATGGGCAATTCTCACCTTATGCTTGTTTTTCTAATGACTTATTACTTGCTATTTATTTTATTTTATTTTAGACTATGGAAATAATGTTAGACAGAAAGCAAATTTCTGCAGTTTCCGTATTCGAGTTCCAAATGGGCAGTAAAGCAGCAGAGACAACTCGCAATGTCAACAACACATTTGGCCCAGGAATTGCTAATGAACACACAGTGCAGTGGTGGTTCAAGAATTTTGCAAAGGAGATGAGAGCCTTGAAGATGAGGAGAATAGTGGCTGGCCATCAAAAGTTGACAACGAGTAACTGAGAGCAATCATTGAAGCTAATCCTCTTACAACTACACAAGAAGTTGCTGGAGAACTCAACGTCGTCCATTCTGTGGTCATTCAGCATTTGAAGCAAATTGGAATGGTGAAAAAGCTTGAGAAGGGGTGCCTCATGAAGTGAGTGAAAAATTTTTTAAAATCATCACTTTGAAGTGTCGTCTTCTCTTATTCTATGCAACAATAACTTTCTGATAGATTCAAGGTTTAGGATGGAGGAAATACAGAAATGTAGGATAATTCTCAGGTGTTTTGATTGAGTGGCTAGGTGAAGGGTAATACAACTGATGGGCATTGACAAGACTGGCAGAAAATCGTGTTTAGAATTCAATTGAATTGTGACATGTGAAGAAAAGTGGATTTTATATGACAACTGGAGATGACCAGCTCAGTGGTTGGACTAAGAGGAAGCTCCAAAGCATTTCCTAAAGCCAAACTTGCCCCAAAATAAAAGGCATGGTCACTGTTTAGTGGTCTGCTGCTTGTGTGATCCACTACAGGTTTCTGAATACTGGCAAAACCATCACATCTGAGAAGTATGCTCAGCAAATCAAATTGATGAGATGCACCAAAAATTGCAACACCTGCAGCCAGCATTGGCCAACAGAAAGGGCCCAATTATTCCCCACAACAATGCCCAACCACACGTCACACAACCAATACTTCCAAAGTAAAATAGATTCAGCTATGAAGTTTTGCCTCTTTCGTCATATTCACCTGACTTCTTGCCAACAAACTAAACGTCTTCAATCATCTCGAAAGCTTTTTGCAGGGAAAATGCTTCCACAACCAGCAGGATGCAAAAAATACTTTCCAAGAGTTCTTTGAATCCCAAAGCATGGAATTTTATGGTACAGGAATAAACAAACTTATTTCTCATTGGCAAAAATGTGTTGATTGTGATGGGTTTCTATTTTTATTAATAAAGGTATGTTTGAGCCCAGTTATAATAATTTAAAATTCACGGTCCAAAACCGCAATTACTTTTGCACCAACCTGCAATGCTAGAGCCATTCAATTTTCCCCATGTCCACTGCTACCACCAGTGGCCTAAGGCACTATTAGATAGACTATGAGAAAGAGACTCCTAACTGAGCTCGATGTTCCCAATTTTGCCAATCCCCAGCTTTTTTTTATATTTTATACTGCAGCAATAGTGATCTTTTAAAACACATAAACTGGATCATGATACTCTTTGACATAAAACATTTCAAGTGCTTTAAAACAAACATTTGACCAATTTGTTTTGGCTTATGTATTCTGGATACTGACTATATCTGTACCTTCACCTCCTGCTACTTAGTCGTTGGATCAAAATGCTTTTGGTACTATGAGTTTTTTTCTGTTTCTTGGGAGTATGTAAAGCTTTCTCCCATTGCAGGAACTTTGCAAATGCTATACTATCTGACTGCAAACATTGGCCCTTAGATCTTTGCAATGTTTTCTCCTTCTGTCATTCGAATCTCAGTTTAAATATCACCACCTCAGCAAAGGTAAAATGCTCCATCATCATGCTTGATATACTACCTTATTTTCTTTTTCTTAAGCACTTATTATTTGAAATGATTTTTTAATGCTCCACAGCCCAAACAGAATTGAAACACTTTGAAAATTGTACCTTGCCTATCATGTTCATTACTTTCTTTCCTGCACCAAGAACAGTGCCTGAAACATAATATGTCATATGTGCTCAATTATTACCAGTTAAATAAATGCCTTGCAGGCATTACCCCTGAGGTTCCAGGAAGGCTGTAAAAATCAACAAAATGAATAACAATATCACAGTTTTCCTCCCTTTCATTCATCCTGCTTGGGTTCCTCAGCATATGCTTTTATGGTACAAAGGTACAAAATCATCTTGAAGACACTGTCTTTTTAGATTGGATCTAATTCTTGTCAGAGTAGCCAACTGGGGATGGTATTATCCCATGGAAGTGCTACAGTCTGCTCTTCTTCTGCCCATTGGGGTTAAAACAAATCTAAATTTAGAGCAGGCTGAGCAACAGTCCTGTTCTGTAGCTGCTCTAATATTGTGAGCTGTCTTCCTTTAATTGTTTCTTTTTAAATCTTTTGCCAATCACTTTGGGTAGTATGGAAATTTTAACCATCATAAATCTTCCAATCCATAAACATTGGGTATACTTCCATTTGTGACCTCTTTAATTTATTTTGGCAATGTTTTGTCATTTTCAGTGTGAAAATCCTCTGCATAATTGTTAAGTTCATTTCTATTTTATTCTATTTTGTGTTGTTTTATTTTTTAAAATTTTTTCAAATTCTACTTTAAGTTCTGGGACACATGAATGTGCAGGTATGTTACATAAATATACATGTGCCATGCTGGTTTGCTGCACCAATCAACCCATCATCTACAATAGACATTTGTCCTAATACTATCCCTCTGCTTGCCCCCCACCCCCTGATGGGCCCCAGTGTGTGATGTTCCCCTCCCTGTGTCCATGTGTTCTCATCATTCAACTCCCACTTATGAGTGAGAACATGCAGTGTTTGGTTTCTGTTCCTGTGTTAGTTTGCTGAGAATGATGGTTTCCAGCTTCATCCGTGTTCCTGCAAAGGATGCAAACTCATTCCTTTTTATGGCTGCATAGTATTCCATGGTGTATATGTGCCACAGTTTATCTATCCAGTGTATCATTGCTGGACATTTGGGTTGGTTCCAAGTCTTTGCCATTGTAAACAGTGTTGCAATAAACGTACATGTGCATATATCTTTATAGTAGAATAATTAATAATCTTTTGAGTATATACCCAGTAATGGGATTGCTGGGTCAAATGGTACTTCAGGTTCTAGAGCCTTGAGGAATCGCCATACTGTCTTCCACAAAGGTTGAAGTAATTTACACTCCAACCAACAGTGGAAAAGCGTTCCTATTTCTCTGCATCCTCTCCAGCATCTGTTGTTTCCTGACTTTTTAATGATCACCATTCTAACTGGCATGAGATAGTATCACATTGTGGTTTTGACTTGCATTTTTATAATGACAAGTGATAATGAGCTTTTTTCATTTTTGTTGGTCACATAAATGTCTTCTTTTGAGAAGTGTTCATATCCTTTGCCCACTTTTTGATGGGATTGTTTGGTTTTGTCTTGTAAATTTGTTTAACTTCCTTGTAGATTCTGGATATTAGCCCTTTGTCAAATGAATTGATTGTAAAAATTTTCTCCCATTCTGTAGGTTCCCTGTGCACTCTGAGGGTAGTTTCTTTTGCTGTACAGAAGCTCTGTAGTTTAATTAGATCCCATTTATCAATTTTGGCTTTTGTTGCCATTGCTTTTGGTGTTTTAGTCATGAAGTTTTAGCCCATGCCTGTGACCTGAATGGTATTTGCATTTGCTAGGTTTTCTTCTAGAGTTTTTATGGTTTTAGGTCTTATGTTTTAGTCTTTAATCCATCTTGAATTAATTTTTATATAAGGTGTAAGGAAGGGGTCCAGTTTCTGTTTTCTGCATATGGCTATCCAGTTTTCCCAACACCATTAATTAAAAAGGGAATCCTTTCCCTATTGCTTGTTTTGTCAGGTTCGTCAAAGGTCTGATGGTTGTGTATGTGTAGTGTTTTTTGTCAGGCCTCTGTTCTGTTCCATTGCTCTATATATCAGTTTTGGTACCAGTACCATGCTGTTTTGGTTACTGTAGCCTTGTAGTATAGTTTGAAGTCACGTAGCATGATACCTCCAGCTTTGTTATTTTTGCTTAGGATTGTCTTGGCTATACAGGCTCCTTTTTGCTTCCATATGAAATTTAAAGTAGTTTTTTCTAATTCTGTGAAGAAATTCAATGGTAGCTTGATGGGAATAGCATTAAATCTGTAAATTACTTTGGGCACTATGGTCATTTTCCCAAAATTGATTCTTCATATCCATGAGCATGGAATGTTTTTCCATTTCTTTGTGTCCTCTTTTATTCATTGAGCAGTGGTTTGTAGTGCTCTTTGAAGAGGTCCTTCACATTCCTTGTAAGTTGTATTCCTAGGTATTTTATTCTCTTTGTAGCAATTGTGAATGGAAGTTGACTCATGATTTGGCTCTCTGTTTGTCTGTCACTGGTGTATAGGAATGCTTGTGATGTTTGCACTTAATTTTGTATCCTGAGACTTTGCTGAAGTTGCTTACCAGCTTAAGGAGATTTTGTGCTGAGATGATGGGGTTTTCTAAATATATAATTATGTCATCTGCAAACAGAGACAATTTAACTTCCTCTCTTCCTATTTGAATACGCTTTATTTATTTCTCTCTCCTGATTGCCCTGGCCAGAACTTCCAATACTATGTTGAATAGTAGTGGTAAGAGAGGGCATTCTTGTATTCTGCCAGTTTTCAAAGGGAATGTTTCCAGCTTTTGCCCATTCAGTATGATATTGGCTGCAGGTTTGTCATAAATAGCTTTTTTTATTTTGAGATATGTTTCATCAATACCTAGTTTATTGAGTGTTTTTAGTATGAAGGGATGTTGAATTTTATTGAAGGCCTTTTCTGCATCTATTGATCTAATCATGTGGTTTTTGTCATTTGTTCTTTTTATGTGATGGATTATGTTTATTAATTTGAGTATGTTGAACCAGCCTTGCATCCCAGGGATGAAGCCAACTTGATCATGGTGGATCAGCTTTTTGATGTGTTGCTGGATTCAGTTGGCCAGTATTTTCCTGAGGATTTTCATATCAATGTTCATCAGGGCTATTGGCCTGAAATTTTGTTTTTCGTTGTGTCTCCGCCAGGTTTTGGTATCAGGATGATACTAGCTTCATAAAATCAGTTAGGGAGATTTCTCTCTTTTTCTATTGCTTGGAATAGTTTCAGAAGCAAACTCCTCTTTGTACCTCTGGCAGAATTCGGCTGTGAATTCATCTGGTCCTGGGCTTTTTTTGTTTGTTAGGCTATTAACCACTTTCTCAATTTCAGAACTTGGTATTGGACTCTTCAGGGATTCGACTTCTTACTGGTTTAGACTGTGGAGGGTTATGTATCTAGGAATTTATCCATTTCTTCTAGATTTTCTGTTTTATTTTCAGAGAAGTGTTTATAGTATTCTCTGATGGTAGTTTGTGTTTCAGTGAGATCATTGGTGATACCCTTTAACATTTTTTATTGTGTCTATTTGATTCTTCTCTATTTTCTTCTCTATTAGTCTGGCTAACAGTCTATTTTGTTAATCATTTTGAAAAACCACCTCCTGGATTCATTGATTTTTTGAAGGGTTTTTTATGTCTCTATCTCCTTCAGTTCTACTCTGATCTTAGTTATTTCTTGTCCTACTGCTAGCTTTTGAATTCGTGTGCTCTTGCTTCTCTGTTTCTTTTAATTGTGATGTTAGGGTTTCAATTTTAGATCTTTCCCGCTCTCTGATGTGGGCATTTAGTGCTGTAAGTTTCTCTCTAAACACTGCTTTACCTACACCCCAGAGATTCGGGTATGTTGTGTCTTTTTCTCATTGGTTTCAAAGAACTTATTTAATTCTGCCTTAATTTCGTTATTTACCCAGTAGTCGTTCCGGAGCAGGTAGTTCAGTTTCCATGTAGTTGTGTGGTTTTGAGTGAGTTTTTAAATCCTGATTTCTGATTTGTTTGCACTGTGGTCTGAGAGACTGTTTGTTATGATTTCTGTTCTTTTGCATTTGCTGGGATGTGTTTTACTTCCTATTATGTGGTCAATTTTAGAATAAGTGCGATGAGGTGTTGAGAAGAATGTATATTCTGTTGATTTGGGGTGGAGAGTTCTGTAGATGTATATTAGGTCTGCTTGCTCCAGAGCTGAGTTCAAGTCCTGAATATCTTTGTTAATTTTCTCTCTTTGATCTGTATAACATTGACAGTGGGGTGTTAATGTCTCCCACTATTATCATGTGGGAGTCTAAGTCTTTTTGTAGATCTCTAAGAACTTGCGTTAAGAATATGGGTGCTCCTGGCTGGGTGCAGTCACTCATGCCTGTAATCCCAGCACTTTGGGAGGCCTAGGTGGGCAGATCACCTGACATCAGGAGTTCAAAACCAGCCTGACCAATATATTGAAACCTTGTCTCTACTAAAAACACAAAAATTAGCCAGGCATGGTCAGGTACCTGTAGTCCCAGCAACTCAGGAAACTGAGACAGGAGAATTGCTTGAACCTGGGAGGTGGATGTTGCAGTGAGCCAAGATCATGCCACTGCACTCCAGCCTGGCCAACAGAGTGAAACTCCATCTCTAATAATAATAATAATAATAATAATAATAATAAAATAAAAAATAAAAGAATATGGGTGATCCTGTATTGGGTGCATATATATTTATGATATTTAGCTCTTCTTGTTGCATTGTTCCCTTTAACACTATGTAATGACCTTCTTTGTCTTTTTTAATCTTTGTTGGTTTAAAGTCTGCTTTATCAGAGACTAGGATTGCAACCCCTGCTTGCTTTTTTCTTTTTCCCCTTTCCATTTTCTTGGTAAACATTCCTGCATCCCTTTATTTTGAGCCTATGTGCATCTTTGCATGTGAGATGGGTCTCCTGAATACAGCACACTGATGGGTCATTTTTTTTTTTTTTTTTTTTTTTTTTTGAGATGGAGTCTTCCTCTGTCGCCCATGCTGGAGTGCAGTGGCATGATCTCGGCTCACTGCAAGCTCCACCTTCTAGGTTCACGCCATTCTCCTGCCTCAGCCTCCTGAGTAGCTGGGACTACAGGTGCCCACCACCACGCCTCGCTATTTTTTTTGTATTTTTAGTAGAGACGGGGTTTCACCCTGTTAGCCAGGATGGTATCGATCTCATGACCTCGTGATCCGCCTTCCTTGGCCTCCCAAAGTGCTGAGATTACAGGCGTGAGCCACCATGCCCAGCCAGGTCTTGACTCTTTATCCAATTTGCCAGGCTGTGTCTTTTAATTGGGGCATTTATCCTATTTGGATTGAAGGTTAATATTGTTGTGTGTGAATCTGATCCTGTCATCATGATGCTAGCTGGTTATTTTGCACATTAGTTGATGCAGTTTCTTCATAGTGTCATTGGTTCTTATTTTGGTATGTTTTTTCAGTGGTGGGTAACAAATTTTCCTTTCCATATTTAGTGCTTCCTTCAGGGTCTCTTGTAAGGCAGGCCTGCTGGTGACAAAATCCCTCAGCATTTGCCTGTCTGTAAAGGATTTTTTTTCCCTTCACTTATGAAGCTTGGTTGACTGGATGAAATTCTGGGTTGAAAATTCTTTTCCTTAAGAATGTTGAATATTGGTTCCCACTCTCTTCTGGCTTGTAGGGTTTCTGTGGAGAGATCTGCTGTTAGTCTGATGGGCTTTCCTTTGTGAGTACCCTGACCTTTCTCTTTGGCTGCCCTTAATATTTTTTCCTTCATTTCAGTCTCAGTGAATCTGACAATTATGTGTCTTGGGGTTGCTTTTTCTCAAAGAATATCTTAGTGGTGTTCTCTGTATTTCTTGAATTTGAATGTTGGCCTGTCTTGCTAAGTTGGGGAAGCTCTCCTGGATAATATCCCAAATTGTGTTTTCCAACTTGGTTCCATTCTCCCTGTCACTTTCAGGTACACCAATCAATCATAGGTTTGGTCTTTTCACATAGTCCCATATTTCTTGGAGGCTTTGTTCATTCCTTTTCATTCTTTTTCCTCTGATCTTGTCTTCATGCTTTATTTCATTTAGTTGATCTTTAATCTCTAATATCCTTTCTTCCACTTGATTGATTCAGCTACTGATACCTGTGTATGCTTCACAAAGTTCTCGTGCTGTGTTTTTCAGCTCCATCAGGTCATTTAAGTTCTTCTCTAGACTGGTTATTCTAGTTAACAGTTCCTGTAACCTTTTATCAAGGTTCTTAGCTTCCTTGCATTGCGTTAGAACATGCTCTTCTAGCTCAGAGGAGTTTGTTATTACCCACCTTCTGAAGCCTACTTCTGTCAATTCATCAAACTCATTCATTCTCCATCCAGTTTCATGCCTTTGCTGGAGAGGAGTTGTAATATTTTGAAGAAGGGGTATTCTAGCTTTTGGAATTTTCAGCATTTTTGTGGTGGTTTTTCCTCATCTTCATGGATTTATCTACCTTTGATCTTTGATGCTGAAGACCTTTGGATGGGGTTTTTGTGTGTGCATCCTTTTTGTTGATGTTGATGTTACTGCTTTCTCTTTGTTAGTTTTCCTTCTAACAGTCAGGCCCTTCTTCTGCAGGTGTGCTGGAATTCACTTGAGGTCCACTATAGACCCTGTTTGCCTAGGTATCACCAGCAGAGTCTGCAGAACAGCAAAGATTGCTGCCTGCTCCTTTCTCTGGAAGCTTCATCCCAGGGTGGCACCCACCTGATGCCAGCCAGAGCTCTCCTGTTTGAGGTGTCTATCGACCTCTGCTGGGAAATATCTCCCAGTCACAAGACATGTGGTCAGGGACCCATTTGAGGAGGCAGTCTTTCCCTTAGCAGATCTCAAGCACTGTGCTGGGAGATTTGCTGCTTTCTACAGAGCTGGCAGGCAGGAATGTTTAAGTCTGCTGAAGCTGCACCCTCAGCCACCCTTTCCCCAGGTGCTCTCCCTTAGGGAGATGGGAGTTTTATCTATAAGCCCCTGACTGGGGCTGCTGCCTTTCTTTCAGAAATGCTCTGACCAGATAGGAGAAATCTAGAGGGGCAGTCTGGCTGCAGTGGCTTTGCCAGGCTGCAGTGGGTTCTGCCTAATCCGAACTTCCCAGCAGCTTTGTTTACACTGTGAGGGGAAAACCTTCTTGTCAAGCCTCAGTAATGGCAGATGCCCCTCCCCCCACCAAGCTCAAGCATCCCATATTTACTTCAGACTGCTGTGCTGGCAGCGAGAATTTCAAGTCAGTGGACCTTAGCTTGCTGGGCTTTTTGTGGGTGGGACCCGCTAAGCTAGACCACTTGGCTCCCTGGCTTCAGCCCCCTTTTCAGGGGAGTGAATGGTTCTGTCTTGCTGGTGTTCCAGGCACCACTGTAGTATGAAAAAAAAAAAAAAAAAAAACTCCTGCAGCTAGCTCAGGGTCTGCCCAAATGGTGCCCAGTTTTTTTTCCTGAAACCCAGGGACTTGGTGGTGTAGACACCTGAGGGAATCTCCTAATCTGAAGGTTGAAAACCCATGGTAAATGTGTGGTGTCTGGGCCAGATAGAACCGTGCCTCACGGCACACTCCCTCACAGCTTCCCTTGGCTAGGGGAGGGAGATTCCCGACCCCTTGCACTTCCTGGGTGAGGTGACACCCCACCCTGCTTCTGCTCACCCTCTGTGGGCTGCAACCACTGTCTATTCAGTCCCAAAGAGATGAGCTGGGTACCTCAGTTGGAAATGCAGAAATCATGCACCTTCTGTGTTGGTCTCACTGGGAGCTGCAGATCGGAGCTGTTCCTATTTGGCCATCTTGCCAGATCCCCCCTTTTCTGTTATTTTAAATAGAATTGTTTTCTTAATTTCCTTTTCAGATGGTTCCTTGTTAGTGCATAGAAATGCAGCTAATTTTTATATGTTTGTTTCCTATCGTACAACACTACCAAATTCATTTATTAGTTCTAATAGTTTTTTGGGGAGCATCTTTAGTGTTTTCTACATAAGATTATGTAATTTGTGAACAGAGATAATTTTACTTTTTCTATATGATTTGGTTGCATTTCTTTCTTTCTTTTTTTTGCCTATTTGCTCTAGCTAGGAAAACCATTACTATGTAAATAAAAGTGGCTAGAGTGAATATCCTTACCTTACTCCTGATCTTAGAGGAAAAACTTCAGCTTCATCATTCAGTATGTTAGTTGTAAGCTTTTCCTATATGGCTTTTATGGTATTGAAGTAATTTCCTTCTATTTTTAGTTTGTTGAATGTTTCTATCATAAAAAGTGTTAAATTTTGTCAAATCCATATCAAAATCCCAAAGACATTTTTTGCACACACACACAAAAAATATCTTAAAATTTATATAAAACTGCAAAAGAGTGAAGAGCCAAAAGACTCTTAAGAAAGAACAAACCTGGAAGCCTCACAATTCCTAATTTCAACACATATTACAAAGCTATAGTAATCAAAACATGCAGTACTGGCATAAAAATGGACACATGAATCAATGGAATAGAACAGCTAGCCCAGAAACAAATCGATGCATACATATGGTCAGCTGATCTTTGACAAGGGTGCTAGTTATACACAACAGGAAGAAAAAGCTAACCTTTCCTACAAATGGAACTGGGAAAACTTGATTTCTAAATGCCAAAAAATGAAATTATACCCTAGTACCACACACAAAAATCAATTTAAAATGGATTAAAAACTTAAACATAAGACCCAAAACTGTGAAACTCTTAGAAGAAAACTTAGGGGAAAAGTTTCATACCATTGATCTTAGCAATTATTTCATATCTATGACACCAAAAGCAAAGGCAAGAGAAGCAAAAATAGACCAGTGAGACTACATAAAAGTAAAATGGTTCTGCACAGCAAAAGAGAAAATCAGCAAGTTGAAATGGCAACCTTTAAACCAGAGAAAATATTTGCAAACCATGTATCTGATAATGGGTTAAACTTCAAAATACATAAGAAACTTTTATAACCCAGTAACTGTGTGTGTGTGTGTGTGTGTACAGCTCTTTAAAAGAAGGAAATTCTGTTATATTGACAACATGAATAAACCTGGAAGATATTAAGCTAAATAAAATAATCCGGGCACAGAAAGACAAATACTGCATGATTCCACTTATATGGTGTACCTAAAGTAATTAAAGTAACAGAAGCAGAAAGTAAAATGGTGTTAGTCAGAGACTGGGAGGAGAGAAAAATGAGGAGCTACTCTTCAAGGGGTATAAAGTTTCACCACTTTACTTTCTAAAATAAAAAAGAAATTCCTAGAATAAAAATGTTCTAAAGGTTTGCTGTACAATATTGTGTTTACACTTTATGATAGTGTACACTTGAAAGTTTGTGAAGAGAGTAGAGCTTATGGGTGTTTTTTTACCACAATATTAAAAAAAATTTTTTGCCCAGCCATATGGAAAAAGGTTATATATATGTTTAAAAATATTTATGTTTAAATATATTTATGTTTAATATATATTTAAACATGAATTATTTAATTGCTACTGAGGCAGAATAAATTTTAATAGTTTTTTTAGATAATAGTATTTCTTCTCTGAATTGTATCCTTATTTCATTTGCTCTTGTTTGTAGTGGAGTTAATTGTATTACTTTTATTGTAATTGTAATACTAATATATGCTGATTTTTAAGTTTTTGGAAAACAAATAATTATTGAAAAACTAAAATCACCATAATGCTTTATCTGTAAATTACCCTACCATTGTATCCTTAATGTCTGTGATTATATCCCTAATTCCAGATATTTAATACATATTTTATGTAATTCTCAACATAGTGTATACTTCCCAGGATTTTTTTTTATATCTACCCATATATTTTCATAGGGTTGTAATCATAGTAGAGAACAGTGAGCTGTATACTTTTTATATTTAGCACACTCTAAGTGTTCTCTTATTTTGTAAATGATTTGCCATAAATATTTTTCTAAATAGACTTTTTTGTGATTTGTAGAGTAATTTATGAGTTTGGTTTAAAACTTTAAAAACCTAGACCACTAAAACTAAAAGAAAATAATTTATATTTTCTCAACATATAGATAACTATTTGAACTATTTTTCCTAAATAATAACAACACGAATGTTTTATTTATTATGATTAGAACCACACTATTTATATGGTTATACATATGGAGATTTTTAATTTTTTTGAGTACATAGTAAGTATATGTATTTATGGGATCCATAAGATATTTTGATGCAGGCATACAATGTGTGACAGTCACATCAGGTTAAATGAGGTATCTCTCGCTTCAAGTATTTATCATTTCTTTGTGTTATAAACATTTCAATTATACCCTTTTAGTTACTTTAAAATAGAAAATAAATTATTGTTGACTGCAGTCGCCCTGTTGTGCTATCAAATACTAGGTCTTCTTTATTTTATTTAAATATATTTCTGTACCCATTAACCATCCCCGCATCTCCCCCCACCCTACTACTCTTTTTAGCCTCTGGTAACCTTCATTCTTCTGTCTTTGTAAGTTCAATTGTTTTAATTTTTAGTTCCCCAAAAATAAGTGAAAATATGTGAAGTCTGTCTTTCTTTTCCTAGTTTATTTCACTTAACACAATGTCCTACTATTCCATCCATGTTGCTACAAATAAAAATGTCATTCTTTTTGTATGGCTGACTAATACTCCATTTTGTATTTATAAAACATTTTCTTTATCCATTCATTTGTTGATGGATATTTAGGTTTCTTCTAATTCTTAACCGCTGTGAACAGTGCTGCAGTAAACATGAGAGTGCAGATATCATTTCAACATACTGTTTTCTCTTCATTTGGGTAAATACACAGTTGTGGCATTGCTGAATCATATGGTGGTTCTATCTTTAGGTTTTGTGAAGAAATTCCATATTATTCTCAATAGTGGTTGTACTAATTTACATTCTGACCAACAGTGTAAGAGGATTCCCTTTTCTCCATATTCTCAACAGCATACGTTATTGTCTGTCTTCTGGTTAAAAAAGCAATTTTTACTTAGGTGAGATAACATTTAATTGTAGTTTTTATTTGCATTTCACTAATGATAAATGTTTAGTACCTTTATATATACCTGATTGCAATCTATATATCTTCTTTTGAAAAATGTCTATTCAGATATTTTTCTCATTTTTTAATTGGATTATTTGACTTCTTCTATTGAGTTGTTTGAGCTTCTTATATATTCTGGTTATTAATCCCTTGTAAGATGGATAGTTTGCTAATACTTTCTTTCATTTTGTGGATTGTCTCTTCACTTTGTTGATTGTGTCCTTTGCTGTACAGCAGCTTTTTAACTTGATTTGATCAAATTTGTCCACTTTTGCTTAGGTTGCCCATGTCTGTGGTGTATTTCTTAATAAATATTTGTACAGACCAATGTCCTGAAGAGTTTCCCTAATGCTTCCTTGTAGTCTTATACTTTTAGGTATTAGGTTTATGTATGTCTTCAATCCATTTTTATTTGATTTTTGTATACAGCAAAAAACAGGGGTCTAGTTTTATTCTTTTGCATATGGATATCCAGTTTTCCCAGCACCAATTATTGAAGAAACTGTCTTTTCCCCAATGTATGTTCTCGGTAACTTTGTTGAAAATGAGTTCACTCTAGATGTATGGATTTGTTTCTGAGTTCTCTATTTTGTTTCATTTGTCTATGTGTCTGTTTTTATGCCAGTACTGTACTGTTTTGATGACAATCTCTGTGTAGTATAAAGTCAGGTAATGTGATTGCTTCCATTTTGTTTTTTGTTGTTGTTGTTCAATTTTGGGTCTTTTGTAGTTTCATATAAATTTTAAATTTTTTTAAAATTTTTGTGAAGAATGTTATTGGTATTTTGACAGAGATTGTATTGAATATGTAGATCACTTTGGGTAGCGTGGACATTTTGGCAACATTGATTTTTCCAATGTATGAACATAGAATATATTTCCATTATTTTGTATCCTCTTAAATTTCTTTCATCGGTGTTTTATAGTATTCAGTTTAAAAATCTTTCACTAGTTCAGGGAAGTTTATTACTAAATATCTCATTTTTTGTAGCTATTATAACTGTGAATACTTTTGATTTCTTGTTCAAATTGTTTGCTGTTGGCATATGCTGTTACTTTTTGTATGTTGATTTTGTATTTTGCAAATTTACTTAGTGTATCAGTTCTAATACTTTTTGGTGGAGTTTTTAGGTTTTTTCCAAATATAAGATTATATCATCTGCAAACAAGGATAATTTGAATTCTTCATTTTAAATTTGGATGACTTTTATTTCTTTCTCTTTTCTTATTGTTCCAGGTAGTACTTTCAGTTCTATGTTGAATAACAGTGGTGAAAATGGGCATCTTTGTCTTGTTCTAGATCTCACAGAAAAGCCTTTTAGTTATTACCTATTCAGTATGGTACTAGCTCTGGGTCTGTCGTATATGGCTTTTATTGTGTTATGGCATGCCCTGCCTTTACTCATTTTTTCAGGGTCTTGAAGGGATGCTGAATTTTATCAAATGCTCTTTCAGCATCAACTGAAATCGTCATATGGTTTTTGTCCTTCATCCAAATTACATAAAGTAACACATTGATTGATTTGCATATGTTGAAACATGCTTGGATTCCCGGGATAGATTTCACTCGAACATAATAAATAATCTTTTTAACGTCTTGCTGAAATCGGTTTGCTCGTATTTTCTTGAGAAAGTTTGCATTAATATCAGTTTTATTTTTTGACGTGTCATGTTTTGCTTTTGTATAAGGGTAATACTGGCCTCATAGTATGAGTTTTGAAGTATCTACTTCTCTGTTTTTTGGAACACTTTAAATAGAATTGGTGTAAGTTCTTCTTTAAATGTTTGGTTGAATTCAGCAGTGAGGCCAATGGGTCTTGGGCTTCTGTCTAGTCAGTGACTTCTTATTGTGACTTCCATCTCATTACTTGTTATTGGTCTGTTCAAGTTTTTGCATTGCTTCATGGTTCAATATTGGCAGGTTGTATACATCTAGAAATTTATCCATTTCTTCTAGGTTTTCCAATTTGTTGCCATATAATTGCTTATAGCAGTCTCAATCCTCTGAATTTCTGCAATATCAGGTGTAATGTCTCCTTTTCTTTCTCTGATCTTAGTGAATTTGTTCTGCTCTCTTTTATTCTTACTCGCCTATAGGTTGCTAAATTTTGTGTATTCCAAAACCAAACTTTTTATTTCATTGATCTTTTGTATTTTTTGTTTAAATTTTATTTATTTCTACTCTGATCATTATAATCTCTTTTGTTTCCACTAATTTTGAGTTTGCTTGACTCTTGCTTTTTTAATTTATTCAGATGCATCATTATGTTGTTTACTTGAAGGTTTCTACTTTTTATATAGGCAGTTACTGATATAAAGTATACTGTTAGTACTGCTTTCTTTGTATTCCATAGGATTTGGTATGTTGTGTTTCCATTTTCATTTGTTTTAAAAGACTTTCTAATTTTCTTAGTAATTTATTCTTTGAGGCACTGGTCCTTCAAGAGCATATTGTTTATGTGTTTGTTTAATTTCCAATGTTCCTCTTATTATTTATTTCTAGATTTATTTTGTTTTGAACAGAGAAGATTGTTGATATTCAACTATTTTAATGTTTTAAGGTTTGTTTTGTGACCTAACATATGCTCTACTTTTGAGTACGATTCATGTGCTGAGAAGATAAATGTGTTTTCTGCAACCATTGGATAAAATGTTCTATAAATATCTACTAGACTACTAGGCATATAGTACAGATTAGGTCTGATGCCTCTTTGTTGATTTTCTGTCTGGATGGAATGTCCAATGCTAAAAGTGGGGTGTTGAAGTCTCCAGCTATTAATGTATTAGAGCCTATCCCTCTTTTTAGTTATAATATTTGCTTTTTAGATCTGAGTGCTCCAGTGCTGGGTAAATATATATTCACAGTTGTTCTCTTGCTGAATTCACCCCTTTATTATTATATAATGACAGTCTTTGTCTTGTTTTATAGTTTTTGTCTCAAAATTGATTTTATCTTATATAAGTATAGCTACTCTTGGTCTTTTTTTAAATTTCTATTTGCATGAAATATCTTTTTCTGTCCCACCTTGGCCTCCCAAAGTGCTGGGATTACAGGCGTGAGCCACTGTGCCTGGCCTTGACTGTGTATTTTCAAGTAGTCTGTATTCAAGCTCACTAGTTCTTTATTCTGCTTGATAGCAATTCTGCTATTAATACTCTGATACATTCTTCAGTATGTCCATTGAATTTTCCAGCTCCAGATTTTCTGTTTGAGTTTATTTCAAAGTCTTTATTAAATTTATGTGATAGGATTATAAATTCCTTTTCTGTGTTATCTTGAATTTTTTGAGTTCCCTCAAAATAGATATTTTGAATTCTCTATCTGAAAAGTCACATATCTCTGTCTCTTCAGGATTGGTCCCTGGTGTTTTATTTAGTTCATTTGGTGAGGTCAAGGTTTTCCTGGATGATCTTGATGCTTATGAATGTTTGTCTATGTCTGGGAATTAAATAGTTAGGTATCTATTGTAGTCTTCACAGCCTGGCCTTGTTTGTACCTGTTTTACTTGGGAAGGCTTTTCAAGTATCCAAAGGAAATTGAGTATTACAATCTAAATCTTTGGTCACTTCAACTGTACATCCATTAGTGGACACGCCAAGTTCACAAACACTGTGACTCTTGCAGACTTACAGTTGTACTGCCGTGGTGTTCTTGAGTAGGATCTGAGAGAATTTCCTGGGTTAATGGGCAGACTCTTGTTCTCTTCTTTGGGATGAAAATCAGGAGACTATCACTCAAACAAATGGAATCTCTCTCTATATATATATGTTGAGCTGCCTGGAGCTGGGAAAAGGGTGAAACAAGCACTCTTGCAGCCACCACCACTAGGACTGCTCTGGGACAGACCCAAAGCCATCACAGCAGTGGGTCTCACCCAGGGCCCATGGTGACCACTGCCTGGCTATCCCTCAGGTTCACTCAATGCCTACTGGCTCCTAAATTAGCAGGTGGCTAATCCAGCCAGACTTGTGTCCTTCTTTTTAGGGCGGCAAACTCCCTTCTGGCCAAGAAATGCCATCTGGGAGCCAGGAACCTGAAGTTGGAAACCTTAGGAATCTACATGGTACTGTATTCTACCACTGCTGAGCTAGCACCCAAGCCACAAAACAAAATACTTCCTATTCCTTTCTCTCCTTTTGTCCTACAGGAGGGGTCTCTCACCATGGTCACCACCACCCTAGGCACACATCAGGTAATACTAGGCTGCTGCTGATGTTCACTCAAGGTCCAAATGTTCTTCATTCACCTTGTGGCAAATACTGCCAGGCCTTGGTCTCTACCTTAATGGCAGCAGGCTCCTATATGACCCAGGAAAGACTTAGACATGCCATCCATGAACCAAGGCCTGGAATCAGGTTCTCCAGGAACCTAGTTGGTGCTCTACCCTACTGTGGGTGAGCTGGTGCCCAAACTTGAAGAAAGAAATACCCTTCACTCGTTTCTCTTCTTTCCTCCAGCCGAAGTTGTGTCTTCATGTGGCCCCCAAACAGCCAGAAACATGCTGGGTCACACCTGAAGTCAGCATGGCCCTAAGTCTCATCCAACGCTCAAAGCCAGGACTCCCTGGGACCTGCTTACATTTATTCAAGGACCGAGGACTCTTTAGTCAGCAGGTTATAAATCCTGCCAGGACCAGGTTCTTCTCTTCAAGGCACCAGGTTTCCCTCTCACCCAGGATGTGTCTAGAAATGTCATCTGGAAACTAGGGCCTGAAATTAGGGCCTCAGAACAGTGCCTGTTGCCCTGTCCAGTTATGGGTGAGTTGGTATCCAACTTGCAGATAAAGTCTTATTCACTCTCCCCTCTCCTCTGCTCTGCTGAAGCAGGAGTTTTTCTTGGAGATGTGATCTGTGCTTCCTAGGGTTGGGGGAGGGGTGATACATGCACTTCTTTGCCTGTCCTTGCTAGTATCTCCCTAGTTGGCATGTACTCCATGTCTACTGGCTCTGAGCCCAGCAAAGTACCAGAACTTGCCCAACTATTGCAGTACTTGTGGCCTAGACTGCCTTTCAAGTTTATGTAGGACCCTAGAGCACTTTAGCCCAAGGTGATGAGGCTAGCCGAAACTCAGGTTTCAACCACTGGAATGGATGATTCCCCTCTGATCTAAATGTTCCCTGTGTGGGTGCTGGATGAGTTCTGCCCCATGTTGCTTTCTGCTGTGACAGGGAAGCAAAGAGTTCCAATGCAAAGACCCATAATCACTGTGCTCTGTCTCCACCAAGCACACAGATTCTCTCTTTGCCACATGGTTGCTGCCAGGGGATGGGGCAAGAGTGGTGTCTGCAATTCAAGACTGTCTTTTCTACCCTCTTCAGTGCCTTTTTCCTTAATATGATATTAAAACCAGGTATTGCCTGATTTTTCCTTCTTATGAAGGTGCTTTTTGTGGATAGTTGTTGAATTTGGTGTTCCTGTAACTGGGGTTGATCACTGGAGGGCTATATTTGGTAATCTTGCTTCACCACCTCCTCCTTAGTCACCTGTCAATTTTAAAATTATTCCCATACAACTTTATTTAAACATTACTTGAGTAGTTTAATCCTTCATTTCACCATTCTCTTGCTGTTGAACATTTAGTTTTATTCCATTATGTCACTATTATATAAAATATGATAAAATTTTAATGCAAAGATATTTTACTGGATTAAGGATTCCACTTGCAGGATGGTGCCACTAAAAACCTTGAATACCCTTCCCAGCAAAACGATTATAAGTTGTAAAAATTACAAAATAAAGAACCCTAAAGTTGATTGTGGTAATGACTATACATAAAAAAAGTGCAAATATATTAAAAGCCATTGAATTCTATACTTTAATGGGTAAATTTTATATCTAAATCATATCTCAATAAAGCTAGTTGCCAAAAACAATTTATTCATGAATGTTAATTGTAACATTATATGTAATAGCCAAAAGTGGACCAGTCCAACAGATAAATAAAATATCCTATGTCTACATAATGGAACATTATTCAGCTATAAAAACTGAAATTTTTGGCTGGGCATGGTGACTCATGCCTGTAATCTCAGCACTTTGGGAGGCTGAGGTGGGTGGATCACCTGAGGTCAGGAGTTCGAGACCAGCCTGGCCAACATGGCAAAACCCTGTCTCTACTAAAAATACAAAAATTAGTCGAGCATGGTGGTGCATGCCTGTAATCCCAGCTACTAGTGGTACTGAGGCAAGAGGATCGCTTGAGCCTGGGCAACAGAGCGAGACTTCATCCCCCAACAAAAAAAATAAAATTTTAATACATGTTGTAAAATTGATGAATCTCAGAAACATTATGTTTAGTTTAAAAAGTCAGACACAAAGACCACTTATTGTATGATTCCATTGACATAAAGTATTCCATAAAGGCAAATCTAGGGACATAAATTAAATGTAAATGAGATCTAGGTATCTTATTGGGAATAGGAAAATGTTCTATGATGTGATTAGGGTGATGGCTTTGACACTATGTAACTTTTCTAAAAATTACTATCCAAACTATGTAAAGAATATACAAATATTAAAACTTAATAATAGAGACAAATAACACAATTTAAAAATAGGTGAAGTATCCAAATAGATATTATCCAAGAAGATATACAAAGAAGTATTACTTTATACCCACTGAGATAGCTAATATCCAGAGACTGACAATAACAAATCCTGGTGTGGATGCAGTGAAATAAAAAGTCTCATTCATTGCTGGTGCAATGGTGCAACCAATTTGAAACAGTACTACAGTCTTTCAAAATGTTAAGCATAGAGTTACCTTATAACACAGCAATTCCATTTCTAGGTAAACTCAAGAGAAATAAAAACATATGTCAGACTAGAATTTAAGAATGAATGTTTATACCAACATTATCCATAGTAAACAAAAAGTAGAAACAGCTCAAATTTCCATCAGCCAGTGAATGGATAAACAACTTGTAGTATATTCATACAGTGGAATAAGAAACAAAGTAATGATCTGTGCTACAACATGGATGAAATCAAAAAACATTTTGCTAAGTTAAAAACACAAAACTCTATGTACTGTATGATTTTACGTATAAGAAATCCTAGAAAAGGAAAAGTTATGGAGATAGAGAGCCAATCATTAGTCATTACTGGGCATTGGTGAAGACAAAGATTGACTAAATAGAAAAGAACTTTTGGGGCTGTTTTAAATCTGGTTATAGTGGTGGTTGCACAATTATATATATTTACCAAAACTCATTAATATATACATAAAATGAGTGGGTTTATTGTTTGTAAATTATACCTCAATACAGTTGTAAAACAAAAGTTTGTGGTCATAATACGAAATTATTTTTGTAGTGTTGTTACACAGGATTCATAACCTAAAAGGTTTAGGAATTTTTCCAGATTAAAAGACACCAAGAAGATATGAGATATTCGAAATATATGATCATGAACAGTACAAAGAATCTGTTATCAATATTATCGTCAGGTCAATTGAAAAAATAAAATACCATTGGTAATATAAAGTGTTAAATGTCCTAAAGTTGAAAACTGAACTGTGCTTATTATATAGTTGACTGCCCCTGTTTTTGAAAATAATAAACTTAGTTGAAAGTTATGAAGTCTGACGTACATAACTTAATCTCAAATGGTTCAGCAAAGATAGATAGATGATAGACAAAGAGAGAGATATAGCAATATGTAAATAGAAAATAATAAACAAATGTGGCAAGCTCTTAAACAGTCAGTATGAACAAAGAGAATATGAGAGTCATTTGTACTATTCTAGCATCTTTTCTGTAATATTTACATTACTTTTAAATAATAATACATAAAAAGTGTATGAAAATGGAATGTGTTATGACAAATTGGAAAAGGACTTACAATAGAGAATTTACGATGAGAAAGCACAATTGCTAAAAATGCATGGAAATGCTTAATCGCACTGTTAATTAAAGATATGCAAATTAAAACAAAGAACATGAATTTATTTTTACCAAACACTCAAAGATTTTTTTAAAATAATAATCACCAATGCCAGCAGGGATAAAATGATCACATTCATACACCAATGGTGGAAGTAAATAGTTAATTGCTTCAAAATATACATTCCATAAAGATGGGAATTTTTGTTGATTTTGTCCACTTCTATACCTCTAGAGGCTAGAGCAGTTCCTAGCAAGTGATAGGGACTCCATAAATATTTGTTTAATAAATTAATAGTTTTTTCACAAGTTAAAGGATCAAGTAAAAAAATAAGAATAAAAAGGACTTCGGGCCGGGCGCGGTGGCTCACGCCTGTAATCTCAGCACTTTGAGAGACCAAGGCGGGAGGATCACGAGGTCAGGAGATCGAGACCACGGTGAAACCCTGTCTCTACTAAAAATACAAAAAAAAAATTAGCCGGGCGTGGTGGCGGGCGACTGTAGTCCCAGTTACTCAGGAGGCTGAGGCAGGAGAATGGCGTGAATCTGGGAGGTGGAGCTTGCAGTGAGCCGAGATCACGCCACTGCACTCCAGCCTGGGCGACAGAATAAAAAGAATAAAAAGGACTTCGATAAAATAATTAACAACCCTGGTTTAATAGCTACATGGAGATCTTGATACTAAATAAATACAGAATGCAAATTTAGACAACAAAAAATGTATGTGTATGTGTGCATTATGTATCTGCGTGTATGAATGCATAGAAAAACATAAAAATACACATTGAACTATTGAACCATCAACACTACTTGCCTGGATGGGGGTATGGAGAAGTGGGTTTGGTGAAGGAGAAACTTTCTTTTATGATTTATTCCCTAACTTTACATTTTTCTGTATTATTTGAATTATTTAGAAGAAGCATGTTTCCATGTATAATTGTACAATTAGAAACACAAACAAGAAAATAGAGGAACACAAAAAGAGCCAGAAGGAAATATACCAATAGTTGGTATTAATGAGATTTGAGATCATGGACAATTTTTGTCTTCTTGTTTTCTTTTTGCTTTTATATATCGTCCAATGTTCCAACAATAAGCATGTATTACTTAAAAACATTTCCATAAAGTGTATAATGGATTACAACAGTAAGACATGTTAACCATTCCATTATATGAGGCAGTTAATGAGCCTTTATTTTCCTCACGCATTGTTAAATCACTTTCTAGTCACCATGAGGAAAATAGAAACTACTAGAAATATGTTTAAAAAGAAATATTCTGCAATCACATAGAACAAGTGGTGAAATATTACTGGATAATATAAAGAAGTTAAATTAATAAAGGAAAAAGCTATATTCTTGAATCAGAAAACTAATCATTTGGAAGATGTTACTTCTCAAATTAATATATAGATTTCAAACAACATGAGTTTTAAAAATCCTTAATGAGGGAAGGGTTGAAAAAGTAATTTAGAATTTAATCTGGCATTCCAGCCTGGGCGACAGAGCAAGACTCTGTCTCAAAAAAAATTTTTTTTATCTGGACAAATATAAAAATTATCAGTAATTTATAAAAATATTAGATATGCATTATCTTAAAATTTTTAATTGAGTTATTTTAAAGGATATTAAGAAAAGTATTCATTGAGATAGAGAGGGTCACAATACTAATTTAATTAAAAATTAAAAAGCAAAACTGGACAAAATATATAATTTTAACCTCAAAATGTCCCACCAAAACACCAGCATAGAATGGGGAGACATATCAAAATTTTAATAGTGGTAGCCTCTGAATGTTGCTTTCTCTTTTACATTTCTGAAATTTGTAATTTTTTAATGTTATTTTTATAATGGCAAAAAATTATCTTTTAAAACTCCTAACAGAAAAATGAACAATAGAAATAAAAATATAAATTAGAGGGAAAAAACAGCCAATAAAAACTTGTAAAGGTAAATTCAAGCCAACAATTTTAAAAGACCTTTTTTTATTTTTTATTTTTTATTTTTTATTATACTTTAAGTTCTAGGGTACATGTGTACAACGTGCAGGTTTGTTACATAGGTATACATGTGCCATGTTGGTTTGCTGCACCCATCAACTTGTCATTTACATTAGGTATTTCTCCTAATGCGATCCCTCCCCCAGCCTTTAAAAGACCATTTTTAAAAAAATATTAATCTTTTTCATCTCACAATTTGGCAAACACATTTTAACAGCATATTTTTCAAGGTAGGTTTCCAGCATTCAAAGCAGCAGAAATACTCCCACTCCTTTTTCATTCTTTTTTTTCTTTTCTTTTCTTTTTTTTTAACACAAAGGGTGGAGGAGGACTTTTTTTGTTTGTTTCTTTGTTTTTTGGGGGGATGATCTGCTGCCATCTACAGAAAACTATGTAAAAAGCAACTAAGAAATTATTTCCTTAACCTAAAATCCACTGCAGCAGATATGCCCCAAATAAACAAGAAGTTGAAAATACTTGAAATATTTCTCTTGGGACTTTGGTTTCTCTGTAGCTACAGAAATAAAATGGAGGAGGTGAGTCAGAGGAAGATGGCTGAAAAGAAGCCTCCACCATTCATCCACACAGATGGAACATCAAATTTAAAAACTGTCCACACAAAAATACACATTCATGACAGCAAAAAATCAGGTCCGAGCTTGGTCACAGTAGGATAGAGCACCAAGAGATAGAAGCCGGACACAGTGACTCACTCCTGTAATCAGCACTTTGGGAGGCCGAGTTGGGCAGATCAATTGAGCTTAGGAGTTAGAGACCAGCCTAGGCAACGTAATGAAACCCCGTCTCTGCAAAAAATATAAAAATTAGCCAGGCATGGTGGTACATGCCTGTAGTCCCAACTACTCATGAAGCTGAGGTGCGAGAATCACCTGAGCCTGGGGATTTTGAGGCTACAGTGAGCCATAATTGTGTCACTTCACTTCAGCCTGAGTGACAGAATGAGGCCTTATCTCAAAAAAAAGAGGGCCCTCATCGTCCCAAATTCCAGACCTTCACTCTTAGACTGCATTTCTAGACCTGCTCTGGAACAAAGAAGAGCCCACTACCCTGAAGGGTAAATCCCAAGGCTGGTAGCATTCACCACGAGGTCACTGAAGAGTTCTTGGGCCTTAAGTAAACATTGGTGGTCACCTGGCAGTACTCTCCATGGGCCTGTGGTGGTGACAGCCATGAGGAGAGGCTCCTCTGTCTGTGAAAAACAAAAGGGGAAAGTGAAGACTTTGTCTCATGGTTTCAGCGCCAGGTTAGCCACAGTAGAATAGAGCTCCAGATTAATTTCTGAGGTTTTTGGCTCCACACCTTGGCTCCCAGACTGCATCTTAGGACCCAGTAGAGGCCCGGGAGAACTCACCACCCTGAAGAGAAAAACACAAACCTGGCTGTCTTCATCACCTGCTCATTGTAGAGGTCCAGAGCCTTGAGCAAACATAAGTGGTAGCCTGGCAGTTGTTACAGCAGGCCTTGGGCAAGTGCAATACTGGCTTCAGTTCTGACCCAGTGTATTCCAGTGGTGGTGGCCACAGATATGCTTGTGTCACCCCTCACCCACTCCAAATAGCTCAGCAGAGAGAGAGAGAGACACTACTTTTGTTTGGAAGAAAGTAAGGGAAGAGAACAAAAGTCTCTGCCTGATACTCCAGAAAATTCTTCCAGATCTTAACAAAGACCAACAAGGTGATACCTCTACAAGTCTGCAAAAAACACAGTGTCACTGGGCTTGGGGTTCCTCCTAATGCAGATACATCTTAGATCACAACATGCAAGTCTCTTCAAATACCTGGCAAACCTTCCCAAGAAGGATGGTACAAAGGAGCCCAGATTGTGAAAACTATAAGAAATACCTAACTCTTCAATGCCCAGACACAGATGAACATCTACAAGCATTAAGATTATCCAGGAAAACATTACTTCACCAAATCAATCAAACACAGCACTGGGGACCAATCCTAAAGAAATAGGGATATGTGATTTTCAGACCGAGTAATCAAAATAGCTTTTTTGAGAGAACTCAAATAAATTCAAGGTAACACACAGAAAAAAAATGTAAAAAAGAAATTGAAATAGTAAAAAACATATCCTGGAGTTGAAAAGCGCAAATGACAAAGAATGCATCAGAATTTCTTAAGAGAATTCATCAAGCAGAAGAAAGAATTAGTGAGCTTGAAGACAGGCCACTTGAAAATACAGTCAGAGGAGGCAAAAGAAAAAAGAATAAAAAACAACAAAGTATGCATGCAGCATCCAGTACATAACCCCCAAACAGCAAATCTAATAGTCATTGGCCTTAAAAAGGAGGTAGAGAAGGAGTAAGAGTAGAACGTTTATTCAAAGGGATATCAGAGAACTTCTCAAACCTAGAGAAAGATATCAATATTTAAGAACAAGAAGGTTGTAAACACCAAGAAGATTTAATCCGAAGAAGACTACCAAAGGCATTTAATAATCAAACTCCCAAAGGTTAAAAGTAAGAAAGGATTGTAAAAGCAGCAAGAGAAAAGAAACAAATAAGATACAATGGAGCTCCAATACATCTGACAGCAGACTTTTCAGAGGAAATCTTACAGGACAGGAGAGAGTGGCATGACATATTTGAAGTGCTGAAGGAAAAAACCCTTATATTCTTGAATAGTATATCTGGCAAAAATGTCCTTCGAACATTAAGGACAAATAAAGACTTTTCCAGACAAACGAAAGCTGAAGGATTTCATCAATATCAGGCCTACCCTACAAGAAATGCCAAAAGGAGTTCTTTAGTGAGAAAGAAAAGGTCATTGGTGAGAAAAAAAGAAATAATCTGAAGGTACAAAACTCACTGGTAATAGTAAGTACACAGGGAAACAGAATATTGTAACACTGTAATTGTGGCATGCAAACTCTTAAGTAGAAAGACTAAAAAATGAACCAATTGAAATAATAACAATAACTTTACAAAACATAATATGAAAAGATATAAAAGAAACAACAAAAAGTTAAAAAGCATGGGGATTAAGTTAAAGTGTAGAGTTTTTTATTTTACTTTAAGTTCCGGGATACATGTGTAGAATGTGAAGGTTTATTTCATAGGTATACATGTGCCATGGTGGTTTCCTGCACCCATCAACCCATCATCTAGGTTTCAAGCGCTGCACGCATTAGGTATTCATCCTAATGCTCTCCCTCCCCTTGCCCTCCACCCCTCAACAGGCCCCAGTGAATGATGTTCCCCTCCTTGTGTCCATGTGTTCTCATTTTTCAACTCCCTCTTATGAGTGAGAACATGCAGTGTTTGGTTTTCTGGTCCTGTGTTAGTTTGCTGGGAATGATGGCTTCCAGCTTTATCCATGTCCCTGCAAAGGACATGAACTCATAAAGTGTAGAGTTTTTATTAGTTGTATTTTCACATGTTTGTGTGTTTGTTTATGCAATTAGTGCAAATTTTTATCAGTTTTTATAAATTGGTTTTAAGATAACATTTGGAAGTCTTACGATAAACTGAAATCAAAAAACATACAAGGGAAACACAAAAAATAAAAAGAAATAAATCCTACCATCAGAGAAAATCACCTTTACTTAAAGGTGATCATAAAGGAAGGAAAAGAAGATCACAAAGCAACCAGAAAATAAATAACAAAATGGCAGGAGTAGGTTCTTACTTATTAATAATAACATTGGAGGTCAATGGACTAAACTCTCCAGTCAAAAGACATAGATGCCTTAATGGATTTGAAAAAACACTCAACAATCTGTTGCCTACAGGAAAAACACTTTACCTATGAAGACACACACAGACTTAAAAAAATAGAAAAACATATTTCACGCCAATAGAAACAAACAGAGAGCAGGAGTGGCTATACTTATATCAGATAAAATAGATTTCATGATGAAAATTATAAGAAGAGATTAAAGAGATAATAACACCAATAACATTATCACTATATAATGATGAAAGGGTCAGTTCAGCAACAGGATATCAAGTGTAAATATATGCACACCCAACACTCAAGTACCCAGATATATAATGCAAATGTGATTAGAGCTAAAGAAAGAGACTGACCCCACTACAATCATAGCTGAAGACTTTATCACCTCACTTTCACCTTTGGACAGATCTGTCAAACAGAAAAACAGAGATATCAGATTGAATCTGCTCTATACATCAAAAGGACCTAATAGACACTTACAGAACATTTCACCCAACAGCCATAGAATACACATTCTTCTCTTCAACACATGAATTATTCTTAAAGACAGACCATATATTAGGTCACAAAACAAGTCTTAAAACATGCAAACAAATTTAAAATAGAAAGTCTTCTCTGACAATGATGAAATAAAACTAAAAATAAAAGAAGAAAAATTTTGAAAACTATACCAACAAATGGAAATTAAACACTATTCTGAATGACCACTGGGTTGGTGAAAAAAATTATTTGCTTCAAGGAAATTTTCAATTTCCTTGGAGCAAATAATAATGGAAACACAATACATCAAAACCTATGGGATAAAGTGAAAGCAGTACAAAGAAGGAAGCTCCTATATCAAAAAATTTTGAAAAACTTGAAATAAACAGCCTAATACATCTTAATGAATTAGAAAGGCAAGAGCAATCCAAACCCAAAATTGTAGAAGAAAAGAAATAATAATAAAGATGAAAGCAAAAGTAAAATATAAATGAAGAAAACAATACAAAAAATCAATGAAAGAGAAAGTTGGTTTTTTGAAACGTTAAGCAAAATTGACAAAACTATAGCCACACTAAGAAGGAAAGAGAGAAGACAAAGAAATAAAATTGGAGATGAAAAAGGAGACATTACAACTGATACTTCAGAAATTCAAAGGACCATTAGTGGCTTCTATGAGCAACTATATTCGAATGAATTGGAAAATCTAGAGGATATTGATAAATACATAGGCATGTACAACATACCAAGGTTGAACTACGAATAAATTCAAAACCTGAACAAACCAATAACAAGTATCGAGAGAAAAGCCATAATAAAATGTCTCACAGCAAAGAAAGTCTAGGACTCCATGGATTCACTGCTAAATTCTACTATAAATTTAAAGAACAAATTATACCAATCCTACTCAAACTATTCTGAAAAATAGAGAAGAGACTACTTTCAAATTAATTCTCTGAGGCCAGTGTTGTGGTTTTGTTTTGTTTGTTTGTTTGTTTGTTTTGAGACAGAGTCTTGCTCTGTCACCCGTGCTGGAGTGCAATGGCGCGATCTCAGCTCACCGCAACATCTGCCCCCCTGGTCAAGCGATTGTACTGCCTCAGCCTCCCCAGTAGCTGGAATTACAGGCGCAGGCCACCATGCCTAGCGAATTTTTATATTTTTAGTAAAGATGGGGTGTTGGCATGTTGGCCAGGCTGGTTTCAAACTCTGACCTCTGCTGATCCCCCACCTCAGCCTCCCAAAGTGCTGGGGTTCCGGGTGTGAGCTACCGCACCCAGCCAAGGCCAGCATTACTGTGATACCAAAACCAGGAAAATACACATAATAAAAAGAAAACTACAGGCTAATATTACTGATGAATATTGATGCAAAAAATCCTCAACAAAATACTAGCAAACTGAATTCAACGACACATTAAAATGACTATTTATTATGACTGAGTGAGATTTATCCCAAGAATGCGAGCATGGTTCAACATATGCAAATCAATCAATGTGACACATCATGTCAGCCTAATGAAGGACAAAATTCATGGGATCATTTCAGTTGATGCTGAAAGAGCATCAGCATCCCTTTATGATTTGAAAAACCCTCAGAAGTCCGGGCGCGGTGGCTCAAGCCTGTAATCCCAGCCGAGACGGGTGGATCACGAGGTCAGGAGATCGAGACCATCCTGGCTAACTTGGTGAAACCCCGTCTCTACTAAAAAATACAAAAAACTAGCCGGGCAAGGTGGCGGGCGCCTGTAGTCCCAGCTACTCGGGAGGCTGAGGCAGGAGAATAGCGTAAACCCGGGAGGCGGAGCTTGCAGTGAGCTGAGATCCAGCCACTGCACTCCAGCCTGGGCGACAGAGCGAGACTCCATCCCAAAAAAAAAAAAAAAAAAAAACCCTCAGAAAACTGGGTATAAATGGAATGTGCCATAATAAAATAAAAGCCATATATAACAGACTAGTATCATACTGAATGGGTATTAACTGAAAGCCTTTCCTGTAAGATCTAGAACAAGACAAGAATGACCACTTTAACCACTGTTATTTAACATACTACTGGAAGTCTCAACTAGAGCAATCAGACAAGAGAAAGAAATAGGCCTGGCGCGGTGGCTCAAGCCTGTAATCCCAGCACTTTGGGAGGCCGCGGCGGGCAGACCACGAAGTCAGGAAATCGAGACCATCCTGGCTAACACGGTTAAACCCCCTCTCTACTAAAAATACAAAAAATTAGCCAGGCGTGGTGGCGGGCGCCTATAATCCCAGCTAGTCAGGGGGCTGAGGCAGGAGAATGGCGTGAACCCAGGAGGCGAAGCTTGTAGTGAGCCGAGATCGCGCCAGCCACAGCACTCCAGCCTGGGCGACAGAGAAAGACTCCACCTCAAAATAATAATAATAATAATAACAAAATAAAAATAAAAGGCATCCAAATTGAAACGGAAGAAGTCAAAATATCCTTGTTTGCGGATGATATGATCTATTATTTGAAGAAACCTAAACACTCCACCAAAAAGTATTCGTTCTGGTACACAAACTCAGTGAAGTTGCAGGATACAAAATCAACATATAAAAATCAGTAGCATTCCTATATGCCAACAGCAATCAGAGAAAGAAATCAAGAAAAAATCACATTTACAATAGCTACAAATAAAATTAGATACCTAGCAATAAACTTAACCAAAGAAGTAAAAGTTTTCTATATTGAAAACTATAAAACACTGATGAAAGAAATTGAAGACAATACAAAATAATAGAAAAAATATTCTATTGTTTATGTAATGGAAAAATCAATGTTGCCAAAATGTTCCTACTACTCAAAACAATCCACAGATTCAGTGCAATCTCTATCAAAATACCAATGGCATTCTTCACAGATATAAAACAAAATAATTCTAACATTTATACAAAACTACAAAAGAATTAGAATAGCCAAAGCAATTTTGACCAATCCTGAGCAAAAAGAACAAAATTGAAGGAATTACATTTCCTGACTTCAAATTATACTTCAAATTAACTTCAGATTAAACCAAAACAGTATGTTACTGTCATAAAAACAGATACATAGAAAAATGGAACAGAATACAGAACTCAGAAACAAATTTGTACATCTACAGTGAACTCATTTGCAATGAAGTTGCCAAGAACATACATTGGGAAAAGAACAGTTTCTTCAATAATTACTGCTGAGAAAACTGAATATCCATATGCAGAAGAATAAAACTACACCCCTATCTCTCACCATATACAAAAATCAAATCCCAATGCATTGAAGACATAAATCTAAGACCTCAAACTGTGAAAGTATACAAGAAAATACTGGGGAAGCTCTTCATGACATTGGCCTGGGCAAAGATTTCTTGAATAGTACCCCACAAGCACACACAACCAAAGCAGAAATGAACAAATAGAATCACACCAAGTTGAAAAGCTTCTGCATGATGAGGCAAACAATCAACAAATTGAAGAGACAACCTTCAGAGTGGGAGAAAATATTTGCAATCTACCCATCTTACAATGGATTAATAACAATAACATATAAGAAGCTCAAACAACCCTATAGGAAAAAATGAATAATCTGATTTTAAAATGGGCAAAAGATCTGATTAGGCATTTTTCAAACGAATACATACAAATGGCAAACAGGTATATGAAAATGTGCTCAACATCCTTAATCATCAGAGAAATGCAAATGAATACTACAATGAGATACCATTTCACTCCAGTAAAAAATGGCTTTCATATAAAAGACAGGACAATAGAAATGCTGGCGAAGATATGCAGAAGAACCCTCATAGACCGTTAGTGGGAATGCAAATTAGTATATCCCCTACAAAGAAACAGTTTGGAGGTTCCTAGAGCTGCAATATAATCTAGGAATTCCAGTGTTATGTATATACCCAAAAGAAAGAAAGTTTGTTTATCAAAGTGATATCTACACTCACATTTTTATTGGAGCATTATTTATAATACCCAAGATTTGGAAGCAACATAAGCGTTCATAAAGTTAAAAATGTGGTACATATAAACAATTAAGCCACAAAAAAGAAGGATATTCTGTCATTTGCAACAACATGGATAGAACTGGAGGACATTATGTTAAACAAAATAAGTCAGGCACAGAAAAAGAAACTTCACGTGTTCTCACTTATTTGTTGGAGCTAAAAATTGAAACAATTTAACTCATGGAGATAGAGAGAAAATGGATGGCTACTAGTGGCTGGGAAGGGTGTTTGGGGTGTGCAGCCGAAGTGGGGATGGTTACCAGATACAAAAAATGGTTAGAAAGGATAAATAAGACCTAGTATTTTATAGCAAAACTGAGTGACTATGGTCAATAATAATTTAATTGTATATTTTAAAATAACTGAAAGAGTATAATTGGATTTTTTGTAACACAAAGGATAAATTATTGAGGTAATAACCTATTTCTGCTGATGTTATTATTACATATTACATGCCTGTATCAAAATGTTTCATGTGTCCCATAAATATATACACTTACTATGTACCTACAAAAATTAAAAATAGAAACATTTAAAAATAAAATAAAATGGAGATGGTGAGGTAGGAGGTCTTAGACCTACATTGCAAATATTCAGTTCTCAAATTAATGCAGGATGGGTATTGATAAAAGTAGGAAAAAGTCCATAAAGAATATAAATCAGCTCCTGGGCCATAAAACAAAGTTCAATAATTTTGAAAGAATTGAAATTATACAGAGCACATTGTCTAATCAGAATGGAAAAAAACTAGAAAACAACAGATAGAGAAAAAGAAAATCCCTGAGAGCTTGGAAAATAGACAACACACTTACAAATAACCAATGATCAAATAAAAAAATCTTAAAGGAAATCAAATATGAGGAGAACTGAATGAAAATATAGATGCGGCATATCAAAATATATGAGATTCAACTAAAGTCGTTCTGAGAAGACAATTTACAGCACTAAATCCTTATATCAGTAAATAAGAAAGTTCTCAAATCTATAATCTAAGTGTCTAACTCCAGAAACTGGAAAATCAAGAGCACAATAAACACAAAGAAAGCAGAAGAAAGCAAGTAAAGAGCAGAAATTAATAAAATTGAAAACAGACTTAGCTGTAAAAAAAAAAAAAAAAAAAAAAAAAATACTGTCATTTGCAGCAACAGGGATAGGATTGAAGGTCATTATGTAACGTGAAATAAGCCAGGTGCAAAAAGACAAATGTCACATGTTTTTTTCTTATATGTGGGAGCTAAAGATGTGCATCTCATGGGGATAGAGAGTAGAATGGTCATTACCAGAGGCTAGGAAGGGACGGAGGGAAGAAAAGATGAAGAAAAGTTGTTTAATGGGTACAAAAATACAGTTACATAGAAACAATAAGTTCTGGTATTCAATTATATGGTAGGGAAAATATAGTTAACAAGAATGTATTATATATTTCAAAATAGCTAGAAGAGAAGAATTGTAATGTTTCCAACAGAAAAAAATAAAGATAAATGTTTGAGGGATGAATATTGCAATTATCCAGATTTGATCATTACACATTGTCTACAGGTTTCAAAATATCACATGTACTCCCAAAATATGTACATCTATTATATGTCAATAAAAAAGAAAATATGAAGGAAATCAATTTTAAAAGGCTACTCCTTCAAAAAGATGCTTTATATTTATAAATCTATTGCAAGACTGACAAAAATTAAAAGAGAAAAGATAAATTACCTTAGACCTAATACAAAGGATATCACTACAGATACTAGAACCATTATAAATATAATAGAGGTAATACTATGATTAATTTTAAACACAAAATTTGATAATTTAAAACAAATGAAATAATTCCTCAAAAACCACAAACCATAAAACTCAATAAAGATGAAATAGACAACTTGAATAGTTCAGAGCTAAGGGTAGCCATTTGTCATGAAAACCATGTTTCACTAAATGCAGAATATTAACAAAGAGATAGAAAGTATGAAAAAGGAACCAAAAAGAAATTCTGGAATTTAAAAGTAGAGTAATTAAAATGAAAAATACACTAGATGGCCTCAACAGTGGATTTGAGCCACTACAATGTGAATGAACCTTGAAACACTTATGCTAAGTGAAAGAAACAAGACATAAAAGGAAACAGCTTATAAGAGTCTATTTATATTATACATTCAGAAAAAGCAAGTCCATAGAGGCAGAAAGCAGACTGGTGGTTGACAGGGTGTAGGGACAAAGAAGAATGAAGAATGACTATGATATGAATTGGGTGTTTTGTCTCCTCCAAATCTCATGTTGAAATGTGACCTCTAATGTTGGAGGATCACGGGGAATCAATGTTTGAAACATGGGGGTGGATCCCCCATGAATGACTTAGTGCCATCTCCTTGGTAAGGAGTGAGTTCTCGCTGTTAGTTCACATGAGATCTGGCTGTTTAAGACTGACACCTCACGCTTCTCTTTGTTGCCCTCCTCTCTTGTCCTTCTCTTGCTATATGATTCTCTGGCTCTCCCTTCACCTTCTGCCATGATTGTAAGCTTCCTGAGTCCCTCATCAGAAGCTGAAGAGACGTTGGTGCCATGCTTGTACAGCCTGCAGAACCATGAGTCAAAATAAACCTCATTTCTTCATAAATCACCCAGCCTCAGGTATTGCCCTATAGCAATGCAAATAAACTAATACAGAATACTAATGGGTATTGGATTTCTTTTAGTGGTAATAAAAATTTCTGAAATTAGATAGTGGTAATAGAAGGACAACCTTGTAAATATGCTAAACACTCTACTGAATTGTATACATTAAAATGGTGAATTCTATAGTATGTGAACAATATCTCAATAAAAGAGAAATACCACTATTGAAATAGCTGGCATAAAATTAGTGATAACATATGTTGATGAAGATGTGGAGAACTGGATCACTCATACATTAGTAGTTGGAATGTAAAATGCCCCAGTAATTCTTGAAAATTATTTGGCAATTTCTTATAAAACTAAATACATGACAACTATATGACCCAACAATTGCACTATGGGGCATTTATTTTGAAGACAATAAAACGTTTTTCCCCACAAAAACCTGTACACAAATGTTTAGAGCAACTCTATTCCTAAGAGCCCCAAACTGGAAACAACACAGATTGCTTCTTCGATGAGTGAATGCTTTTTTTAAAAAAAAACTATGGTACACATACCACGGAATACTAACCATCAATAAAAACAATAAACTATTGATATAACCAACTTGGTTGAATCTCAAGGCTACTATGCTGAGTGAAAAAGTCAACTTCCTAGTGTTACATATTGATATGGTTTAGCTCTGTGTCCCCACCCAAATCTCACCTTGAATTGTAATAATCCCCATGTGTCAAGATCGGGACCAGTTGGAGATAGTTAAATCATGGAGGTGGTTTCCCCCATGCTGTTCTCATGATAGTGAGTGAGTTATCACGAAATCTGATGGTTTTATAAGAGGCTTCCCCTTTGCTCAGCGCTCATTCTCTCTCCTGCTGCCCTGTGAAGTGGTGCCTTCCACCATGACTGTAAGTTTCCTGAGCCCTACCCCAAAACTGTGAGTCAATTACACCTCTTTCTTTTATAAATTACCCAGTCTTGGGTATGTCCTTATTGCAGCATGAAAATGGACTAATACACATACTGTATAACTCCATTTATATAACACATTTGACATGTCAAATTTATAGAGACGGTGAAGAGATTTGTTGCTGCCAAGTGTTAGGGACAAGGGCAGGAAGCAAAAGGAATGGAGGCAATTATGATTATAAAAAGTCAACACTTGGGGAATCTTTGTGGTGATGGAACTGTTCTATATCTTCACTATGGTGGTGAATTCACAAGCCTACATATGATAAAATTGTTTAGAACTAAACAGACACACATTCACAAATGAGTACTATACATATATAATTTTAAAAATCTGAATTAGATTAGTGGATTACATTAACATCAGTTTGCTGGTTGTGATATTGTACCATAGCTTTGGAAGATGTTATCATTAGGGAAATCTGGATAATACATGTTCTCATAAAACTGCATATGAATCTACAATTGTCTCAAAATTTTAAAATTGTAGAAAAATTACGCATAACTTAAGAGATTCCTAAGCAAGTCAGGTTATAATTCATTGGAGAAAAAAGTTACATTCAATTCCATAAAATTAATAATTTTAAATGGCAAAATATTCAACCCAATTTTTAAAATATACGAAGGGTATCAATTATCCATTCACAGATTAACAAATTCAAAATGCCCAGGAAGCATATGAAAAGGTGCTCATTCTCACTAATAGAGGAATACGAATTAAAGCTAAACTTAGATGTTCTTTCTAACCCTTATTATTGGCAAAACGTTTCAAGTGTGAAAATATTTAGCTCTGAAGGTAAGGTGGGTCTTGGTGAAAATGAGTATTGTTACATCTTTGTGTATGTATATGTAAATAATCTGGTAATGTTAAATACTAATACTACAAATACTCTTCCACACAGCAACCCTATGACTTGGAATTTATCAAAAAAAAAAATGAAGAATGTTTATTGTAACATTATGAGTAGTAGAAAAACAAAAAAGGTAGAAACAAAGTGAATGTTAATAAATGGGGAAAGGATTGAATTAAACTGAGGAATAGCCATACCGTGGAGTATTTTCTGTGGCTATATGTTGACTTTGAGAAATTGCTAAGAAAGCAGAGCAAGTCATGGACACAGCTCAGATTATAATAATAGCTTATAAGAATTTTGTGGCTATTTAAAAGAGTGAATACTCTTATCAGTTGACTTTGAGAAAATTCTAAGAGAGTAAAGGAAGTCATGGACACAGCTCAAGTTATACTAATGGTAACCTGGAACTTCCTGAAGACAGGAAGCAGTAGCAGAACATTTGTAATTTCTTGGCTCATAGACCAAATGTAAAGCTTTAAGTATAGAATAACTCTGGCTTGCAGGAGTTGGTTTAGCAACACATACTTATTATATTCCTACTTTCCTAGAAATTGGTTCTCACCCACAGATAATTATAAGGCATAACTTAGCATTTTTATAAGACATGCCACTCTGCTGGTAGACTTCCTGTGGCAGATTTGGGGAAACCCATTTACTATCTGTGTGGCCCTGGGCTAGATACTTAACCTCTCCCTCACGTGTAACATAGGGACAATAGCAGTATCTATCTCATAGGGTTCTTCTGAAGATTAAATTAGTCAATATGTGCAACATGCTTAGAATTGTGCCTGAGACAAAGTAAGCACTAAATAAATATTGATGTCTGTTTTATTATTATTTCCACCCAGATGATTAAAATAGGATTTTTACTCAATCTCCTTCCTTTTGGAAGGAAGCCTCTCCTTCCTTCAATCTCTGGTCATATCTGGTAGGGTCTATGTGATGAGGATAGTATTGTTAAGGGGAAAGAGACCAGCAGTTACAGATTCCAAGGGAGATGCTGGACCCCTAGTCCAAAGCCTGCTTGGTTATTCTTCTTTGTCTGATTGTCTATTTAATTGATATCCCTTCCCTTCTATTTCCTATGAGATTTCTAATGTGTACTGTGTAGTAGGAGAAAAAAGGTGTCCTAACAGTGAAGGATCAAGGGGTCTAGTTCCAATTCAACAAACATATGGACTGATAAAGAGAAAGATAGCACAAATTACCTATAATATAATTTCTAAAGCAGAGAGGGAATTAGGGGTTTAGGAAAGTCTAGCAGAAGTGAAGTCTACAGCTTTAAATATTTTCCCCATGTTGCTGATCTCCTAAGCAACCATAAGCCCCACACTCTGGGATGTATTATAAGATTGGTATAGTGGTTTCAAGGACGGAATTGGGAAAATTTCTTGTGATGCAAGTCTGACTATTCCTGGGTGGTCTAGGTAGGCAGATTTGTTCTTTGAATGTATACAGAGACTAACATTTTCTTTCCCTCCTTATTCATCTTAGTCTTGCCCCTTACCAATATCCTGATATAGGGACTTAAAGTATAACAGGCAAAACACAAATTTCCTAGCCTTTGAAAACTAAAAAAAAATTGTTTTCTACAGATATGTGAAGTGCTCTAGAACTGAAGGCTCTATTAATCATTCTAGACAGTGTTGACTATTGCCTTTGTTAAAATTTTTAATGATTTAACAAACAAAAAAAAAGCATTATTCTATTACAGCTTAGTCATTTTAAAAAATTACTTCTGAGATTAAGCATTTTCTTCCACTGCTTATTGTCTATTTGGCTGTCTTTTTAATTGAAATGCCTACTTTTATCCTTAGTCTATTTTTCTATTAGGGTTTTTATGGTCTAATAAAATTTATTACCTCCTCCACATTAAACTAACATGTCATTATTGTTGAGAATTTGAAAAATTCACCAACGCAGAAGCTAGAGTGAAAAATAACTCATGATCACTCATTATTATTATTTTGGTGGATTTCTTTCTTTTTTTTTTTTAACTTAACAAACTCTTAAATTTAATTTTCTAGAAAATTACAAATAAATAACTGGAGAGAATTTTCTACTGTAAGATGTAAAATATAGGTCTAACTAAGAGTGTTATCCTGAAACCCGGAAGATAAAGTAATCATTTATATAATTAACTACAACAAAACTAATAAGTAGAAAATTTAAGTTTATACTAGTACTAGTTAATGTCTATTTCATTTTTTTGAACATTACTTCCCATTTTAGACAATGTGTATATTTAAATGTCATTCTATTGTTATTTCTCCCTAAATGGTTATAAAAACTCCTCATAAGGAATGACCTAAAAATAACAAGGTAATATAAACCACTTAGGGTTAAGACAATGTATCATAATGATATTATATAATATTATTGATTTGTTGTGACTTCACATCTTCTGCATTTCAATTACTGTAAAGTTTTGTCATCAGGTTTTTAATATTTTGCATGAGAGGTGTTGATAATAAGCACTGGAGTGTTTCTAAATGTCTCTAAATGAATAGATTGTCTTCTTTCTATTTCACTCTTTAAACAACAATTTAAATAAATCAATTTTTTTTTAATATTATTACACTTTAAGTTCTAGGGTACATGTGCATAACGTGCAGGTTTGTTACATATGTATACTTGTGCCATGTTGCTGTGCTGCACCCATCAACTCGTCAGCAACCATCAACTCGTCATTTACATCAGGTATAACTCCCAATGCAATCCCTCCCCCCTCCTCCGTCCCCGTGATAGGCCCCAGTGTGTGATGTTCCCCTTCCCGAGTCCAAGTGATCTCATTGTTCGGTTCCCACCTATGAGTGAGAACATGCGGTGTTTGGTTTTCTGTTCTTGTGATAGTTTGCTAAGAATGATGGTTTCCAGCTGCATCCATGTCCCTACAAAGGACACAAACTCATCCTTTTTTATGGCTGCATAGTATTCCATGGCGTATATGTGCCACATTTTCTTAATCCAGTCTGTCACTGATGGACATTTGGGTTGATTCCAAGTCTTTGCTATTGTGAATAGTGCCGCAATGAACATACGTGTGCATGTGTCTTTCTAGCAGCATGATTTATAATCCTTTGGGTATATCCCCAGTAATGGGATGGCTGGGTCATATGGTACATCTAGTTCTAGATCCTTGAGGAATCGCCATACTGTTTTCCATAATGGTTGAACCAGTTTACAATCCCATATTTTGGTGGATTTCTATGGTGCTTTTTTAATATAATTTTCTCTATTGGCATATAGTTCAGATAATTACACATACATGCACCCATATACATAATGAAATGGTGGCCATATTTTATAGATTTGTATGTGATGTTTTGAATTAATGAACATTTTTTCATCTCTTAAAAAATTCTTCCAGAACATACCTCAACATAATAAAAGCCATGCATATATGGCAAACCAACAGCCAATATAATACTGACTGGTGAAAATTTGAAAGAGTTCCCCCTCAGAACTAGAACATGACAAGGATGCCCACTTTCACCACTTCTACTTAACATAGTACTGGAAGTTCTAGCCAGAGCAATCAGACAAGAGAAAGAAATAAAGGGCATCCAAATAGGAAGGAAGGAAGTCAAACTATCTCTGATTGCTGATAATATGATTGTATACCTAGAAAACCCTACAGACTCCTCCAAAAGACTTTTATATTTGATAAATGAATTCGATGAAATCTCAGGTTATGAAATCAATATACACAAATCTGTAGCACTGCTATGCACCAACAATGATCAAGCTGAGAATCAAGTGAAGAACTAAATCCCTTTCATAACAGCTGCAAAGAAAGTACCTAGGAATATACTTAATCAAGGAGGTGAAAGATCTCTACAAGGACAACTATTACATGAAACACTAATGAAATAAATCATAGATGACACAAACAAATGGAAATACATCCAACACTCATGGCTCATGAATTGAAAGAATCAATATTGTAAAAATGACCATACTGCCCAAAGCAACCCACAGATTAAATGCAATATCTATCAACATACCAACATTATTATTCACAGAATTAGAAAAGAGCAATCCTAAAATTTATATGGAATCAGAAAAAAGCACAAATAGCCAAAGCAAACCTAAACAAAAAGATCAAATCTGGAGGCATCACATTACCTGATTTTAATTATATTACAAGGTTACAGTAACCAAAATAGCACGGTACTAGTATAAAAGTAGATACAGAGAGCAATTGAACAGAAAAGAGAACTTAAAATAAATCTAAATACCTGCAACCAGATGATCTTCGACAAGGCATACAAAAACATAAATTGAGGAAACAATACCCTATTAAATAAATGGCGCTGTGAAAACTGGATAACCACATGTAGAAGAATGAAGCTAAATCCCCATATCTCACCATATACAAAAATCAACTGAAGATATATAAAACATGTAAATCTAAGATCTGAAACCATTAAAATTATAGAAGAAAACCTAGGAAAAACTCTTTTGAATATTTGCCTAGGCAAAACATTTATGATTAAGACCTCAAAAGCAAGAGGGTCCAAGATGACTGATTAGAAACAGCTGTGGTACATGGCCCTCAGGGAAAGGAATAAAAGGAGCAAGTGAATTTAGCACCTTCAACTGATATATCCGGGTTCTTGCATTGGGACTGACTAGGCAAACAGCTCGATCCATGGAGAGCAAAGAGAAGCAGGGTCGGGTGATGGTCCACCCAGGAGCAGCATAGAGCCAAGTGAACCCTCAACCCCAGCCAAGGGAAGTGGTGAGTAACTGAGCGATCCCACTCGAGAAACCATACTTCTCCCATGGATCTTTGCAACCCACAGATCAGGAGATCCCCTTGTGAGCCCACACAACCAGTGCCTTGGGTCCAATACAGGAGCTGTGCAGAGTCTCGCCAAAGTGGCCACTCGGGCACACACAGAGACCCAAAAGTTTTGCACACACCAGCCCCAGGATCCACGGCAATGTGGGAGATCCATCCATGCATGTTCCCAGGAAGGGGTCTAAATCTAGGGAGCCAAGTGACATTGTTCTGCAGTCAGCTCATGAGTTGAGACTCACTGGCTTGGAATTCTGGCCAGCCGGTGGCAGCAGGCTGGAGTCTGCCTGAGTTGGGACCAAGCTCCTGGGGGGAAGCGCAGTCGCCATCTCTGCAGTTCAGTAGACTCAGTCGTTTCAGCCCACCAGCTTTGAAGAATACAGGCAGTCTGGACAAATATGTGTCCCCCCAGCACAGCACAGCTGCCTTGCCAGATTGTGGCTAGACTGCTTCTTTAAATGAGACCCTGATCCATCCCTCCCCAGTGGGCAAGACCTCCTTGCAGGGGCTTAGCCACTCCAGCAAGGGTTCTAGAGACAGAGCTCTGAGCCCTAGTGGACAGGAGCAACCACAACCTCTGTGGTTCAGTAGACTCAGCCATTTCAGTCTGCCAGCTTTGGAGAATACACACGATCTGGATGAGGAACGGTCCCACCCAATGCAATGCACCTGCTCTACCAAAGGGCAGCCAGACTGCTTCTTTGGAGGGGTTCCTGATCCTGTTTCTCCTGGCTAGGTAAGACCTCCCAGCAAGGGTCTCCAGCACCTTCTAGAGGAGAGTTCAGGCCAGCAACAGGTCAGTTCTCCTCTAGGTTTGAGCTGCCAGAAGAAGAAGCAGGCTGCTATCTGTGCTGTTATCTTTGCCTTCACTAGTGATAGCAAGCTGTTATATTTGCTTTCACTGGTGATACCTCCAGGTATGAGAAAAACTGAGGCAAGCAGGGTCTGGAGCAGACCTCAAGCAAACCACAGCAGCCCTATGGAAGAGGGGCCTGACTGCTAAAAGAAAACCAAATAAACAGAAAACAACAACAACATCAACAAGAAAGACTTCACAAAAACCTCATTCAAAGGTCAGCAACCTCAAGGATCAAAGGGAGAGAAGCCCACAAATATGAGAATCAATGCAAAAGCTCTGAAAATGCAAAAAGTCAGAGGGCCTCTTCTCCTCCAAATGACCACAACACCGCTTTAGCAAGGGAACAAAACTGAGCTGAGGATGAGATGGCTGAATTGAAAGAAGTAAGCTTCAGAAAGTGGGTAATAATGAATTTTGCTGAGCTAAAGGAGCATGTTGCAATCCAGTGCAAAGAAGCTAAGAATCATAATAAAACAATGCCAGAATGGATAGTCAGAATAGCCAGAGTAGAGAGGAACATAACTGACCTGGTGGAGCTGAAAAACACATCATAAGAACTTCACAATGCAATCACAAGTATTATTAGCAGAATAGACCAGGTGGAGAAAAGAATCTTAGAGCTTGAAGACTATCTTTCTGAAATAAAACAGGCAAACAAAGAATACAGTAAAAAGAATAAAAAGGAATGAACAAAACCTCCGAGAATTATGGGATTATGTAAAGAGACTGAACTTACAACTGACTGGAGTACCTAAAACAGATGAGGAGAATGGAACTAAGTTGAAAAACATACTTCAGCATTTCATCGTGGAGAACTTCCCCAACCTAGCAAGGCAGGCCAACATTCAAATTCAGGAAATGCAGAGAACACCACTAAGATACTGCACGAGAAAATCAACTGCAAGACACATAATAATCAGATTCTCCAAGGTCGAAATGAAAGTAAAAATGTTAAGAGAAGCCAGAGAGAAAGGCCAGGTCACCTAAAAAGGGAAGCCTATCAGACTAACAGCAGATCTCTCAGTGGAAACCCTACAAGCCAGAAGAGATTGGGGGCCAATATTTAACATTCTTTTTTTTTTTTTTTTTTTTTTTTAGACGGAGTCTCGTGCTGTGTCACCCAGGCTGGAGTGCAGTGGCGCGATCTCGGCTCACTGCAAGCTCCGCCTCCCAGGTTCACGCCATTCTCCTGCCTCAGCCTCCGAGTAGCTGGGACTACAGGCGCCCGCCACCACGCCCGGCTAGTTTTTTGTATTTTTAGTAGAGACGGGGTTTCACCATGTTAGCCAGGATGGTCTCGATCTCCTGACCTCGTGATCCACCCGCCTCGGCCTCCCAAGGTGCTGGGATTACAGGCTTGAGCCACCGTGCCCGGCAACATTCTTAAAGAAAAGAATTTTCAACCCAGAATTTGACATCCTGCCAAACTAAGCTTCATAAGTGAAGGAGAAATAAGATTATTTTCAGACAAGCAAATGCTTAGGGAATTTATCACCACCAGGCCTGCCTTGCAAATGCTCCTGAATGCAGCACTAAATATTGAAAGAAAAAACCATTACCAGCCACAGCATAAACATGCTGAAGTACACAGACCAGTGATACTATGAAGCAACCACATAAACAAGTCTGCAGAATAACTGGCTAACATCATGATGACAGGATTACGTTCACACATAACAATACTAACCTTAAATGTAAAATGGGCTACATGCCCCAATAAAAAGAAACAGGATGGCAAGCTGAATAAAGACATACATAGGCTCAAAATAAAGGGATGGAGAAAAATTTACCAAGCAAATGGAAAACAGAAAAAAGCAGGGGCCACAATCCTAGCTTCTGACAAAATTCTTCAAACCAACAAAGGTTAAAAATGACAAATAAGGGCATTATATAATGGTAACAAGTTCAACAAGAAGAGCTAACGATCCTAAATATATATGTACCCAGTACAGGAGCACTCAGATTAATAAACCAAGTTCTTAGAGACCAACAAAGAGACTTAGATTTCCAGAAAATAATAGTGGGAGCGTCAACATCCCATTGTCAATATGAGACAGATCACCATGACAGAAAATTAACAAAAATATTCAGGACCTGAACGCAGCTCTGGATCAAGTGGACCTGATAAATATCTACAGAACTCTCCACCCCGAAACAAGAGAATACATATTATTCCACATGGCACTAATTCTAAAAGCGACCACATAATTGGAAGTAAAACACTCTTTAGCAAATGCAAAATAATGGATATCATAACAAACAGTTTCTCAGACCACAGCACAATCAAATTAGAACTCAATATTAAGAAACTCACTCAAAACCACAAATGTACATGGAAATTAAGCAACCTGCTTCTGATTGACTCCTGGGAAAATAATAAAAATCAAAAAGTTCATTGAAACCAATGAGAACAAAGAGACAATGTAGCAGAATCTCTGGAATGCAGCTAATGCAATGTTAAGAGGAAAATTTATAGCACTAAATGCCTACATCAAAAAGATAGAAAGATCTCAAGTTAACAGCCTGACATAACAACTAAAAGAAATAGAGTACCTAGAGCAAACACACCCCAAAGCTAGCAGAAGACAGGAAATAACCAAGATCAGATTGGAACTAAAGAAGATAGAGACATAAAAACCCCTTCAAAAATCAATAAATCCAGGAGTTTTTAAAAAAAATATAAAATAGACCACTAACTAGTCTAATAAAGAAGAAAAGAGAGAAAAATCAAACAAAAACCATCAGAAATGATAAGGGGTTTATCACCACTGACCCTGCAAAAATACAAACAACCACCTGAAAATACTATAAAAACCTCTATGCACATAAACTAGAAAATCTAGGAAAAAAATTGTTAAATTCCTGGACTCATACACCCTCCCAAGACTAAATCAGAGATAAATTGAATCCCTGAATAGACAAATAACTTGTTCTGAAATTGAGGCAGTAATAAATAGCCTACCAACCAAAAAAAGTCCAGGACCAACAGATTCATAGCTGAATTGTACCAGCGGTACAAAGAAGAGCTGGTACTGAGAGACAAGACTAGCTGGATTTCCTAGACCAACTAAGAATTCCTAAGCCTATCTGGAAAAGGTGACCACACCTACCTTTAAGCACGGTGCTTGTAACTCAGCTCACACCCAACCAATCAGGTAGTAAAGAGGGCTTACTAAAATACAAATTAGGCCAAAGCAGGAGGTAAAGAAATAGTCAAATCATATATCGCCTGAGAACACAGGGGGAGGAACAACAATTGGGATATAAACTCAGGCATTAGAGCAGGGAGGGGCAACCCCCTTTGGGTCCCCTCCCATTTTATGGGAGCTCCATTTTCACTCTATTTAAATCTTGCAACTGCATACTCTTCTGGTCCGTGTTTGTTATGGCTTGAGCTGAGCTTTCACTCGCCATCCACCACTGCTGTTTGCCACCGTCACAGACCTGCCACTGACTTCCACCCCTCCGAATCCAGCAGGGTGTCCACTGCACTTCTGATCCAGAGGCGGCGCCCATTGCTGGTCCCAATCGGGCTGGAGGCTCGCCATTGTTCCTGCACAATGAGAGAACAAGAGGCTTGCTGCTATGTTGGAAGTGGCCCATTCTATGAGGCCAGCATCAGCCTGATATGAAAACCTGGCATAGATACAACAACAAAAAGAGGAAACTTCAGACCAATATCCTTGATGCATATCAATGCAAAAATCCTCTATAAAATATTGGCAAACTGAATCCAGTACCACATCAAGGAGCTTATTCATGACCATCAAGTTGGTTTCATCCTGGGATGCAAGACTGGTTCACCATATACAAATCAATAAGCATAATTCATCACATAAGCAGAACTAAAGACAAAACCACCTGATTATCTCAATACATGCAGAAAAAGCTTTCAGTAAAATTCAACCTCCTTTCATGTTAAAAACTCTCAACAAGCTAGGTATTGATGGAAATATACCTCAAAATAATAAGAACCATTTATGACAAATCCACAGCCAATATCATACTGAATGGTCAAAAGCTGGAAGCATTCTCCTTGAAAACCAGCACAAGAGAAGGATGTCCTCTCTCACCACTCCTACTCAACACAGTATTGGAAGTTCTGGCCAAAGCAGTCAGGGAAGAGAAAAGAATAACGGGTATTCAAATAAGAAGAGAGGAAGTCAAATTGCCTCTGTTTGCAGATGACATGATCCTATATCTAGAAAAACCCATCATCTCATCCCGAAAGCTTCTTAAGCTGATAAGCATCTTCAGGATACAAAATCAATATGCAAAATTCACTAGCATTCCTATACATCAACAATAGGCAAGCAGTCAAATAATAAATGAACTCTAATTCACAATTGCTACAAAAAGAATAAAATACCGGCTGAGGTTGGGGGCTCACTCCTTTAATCCCAGCACTTTGGGAGGCCGAGGTGGGTGGATCAAGAGGTCAGGAGTTCAAGACCAGCCAGGCCAAGATAGTGAAACCTATCTCTACTAAAAACACACACAAAAAAATTACCAGGCTTGGTGGCAGGCACCTGTAATCTCAGCTACTAGGGGGACTGAGGCAGAGAATTGCTTGAACCCAGGAGGCGGAGCTTGCAGTGAGCCGAGATCGCGGCACTGCTCTCCAGCCAGGGCGACAGACCGAGACTCTGTCAAAAAAAAAAAAAAAAAGGAATAAAATACCAAGGAATATATTTGACAATTGAAGTGAAGGACCTCTTCAAGAACCACAAACCACTGCTCAAGTAAGTCAGAGAGGACACAAACAAATAGAAAACATTCCATGCTCATGAGGAGGAAGAATCAATATCATGAAAATGGCCATACTGCCTAAAGTATTGTATAGATTCAATGCTATTTCCATTGAGCTACCACCGACATTCTAGACAGAAATAGAAAAAACTATTTTAAAATTTAGATGGGACCAAAAAAGAGCCTAAACAGCTATAAACAATTCTAAGCAAAAAGAACAAAGCTGGAGGAATCAGACTGCCTGACTTCAAACTATTCTACAAGGCTACAGTAACTAAAACAGCATGGTACTGGTACAAGAACACACAGACCAATGGAACAGAATGCAGAACTCAGAAATAAGACTGCACACCTACAACCATCTGTTCTTCAACAAACCTGACAAAAGCAATGGGGGAAATGTTGCCTATTTAATAAATGGTGCTGGGAGAACTGGCTAGCCATATGCAGAAAATGTAAACTGGACCCCTTCCTTACATCATATACATAAATTAACTCAAGATAGATTAAAGACTTAGATGTAAAACACAAAACTATAAAAACCTAGAAGAAAATCTAGGCAAGACCATTCAGGACATAGGCACAAGCAAAGGTTTTATAATAAAAATGCCAAAAGCAATTGTAACAAAAGCAAAAATTGGCAAATGAGATCTAATTAAACTAAAGAACTGCTGCACAGCAAAAGAAACTGTCATCAGAAAGAGCAGACAGGCTACAGAATGGAAGAAAAGTTGTGCAATCTATGCACCTGACAAAGGTCTAATATCCAGAGTCTACAAGGAACTTAAACAAATTTACAAAAAAAAAAAAAAAAAAAACTAAAAAGTGGGCAAAGGACATGAACAGACACTTCTCAAAACAAACATGTGGCCAAGAATCATGGAAATAAAGCTCAACATCACTGATCATTAGAGAAATGCAAGTCAAAAATGAGATACCATCTCATGCCAGTCAGAATGGTGACTATTAAAAAGTCAAAAGAAACAGATGCTGGTGAGGTTGTGGAGAAAAAGGAACACTTTTACACTGTTGGTGGGAGTGTAAATTAGTTCAACCATTGGGGAAGACAGCGTGTGGCAATTCCCCAAAGACCTAGAGGCAGAAATACCATTTGACCCAGAAATATCATTACTAGCTATACACTCAAATGAATATAAATCATTCTGTTATAAAGATACATGCACATGTATGTTTATTGCAGCACTATTCACAAGAGCAATACATGGAATCAACCCCATTGCCCATCAATGATAGACTGGATAAAGAAAATGTGGTACATATATACACCATGGAATACTATACATCCATGAAAAGGAAGGAGATCATGTCCTTTGTAGTGGCATGGATGGAATTGGAAGTCACTATCCCCAACAAACTAATCCAGGAACAGAAAACCAAACACTGTATGTTTTTACTTATAAGTGGGAGCTGAATGATGAGAACACGTGGACACATGGGTTGGGGGGAAATACACATCTGGTCTGTCAGAGGGGGTGTGAGGGGAGGGAGAGCATCAGGAAGAATAGCTAATGGATGCCGGGCTTAATACCTAGGTGATGGGATGATCTTTGCAGCAACCCACTGTGGCACACGTTTACCTATGTAACAAACCTGTGCATAAGGCACATGTACCCCTAAACTTAAAATAAAAATTGAAGGAAAAAAGAAAAGAGAAATAAAAAAGACCCCAAAAACAAATGCAACAAAAAGAAACATAAATAAATGGGACCTAAATTAAACTAAAAAGTTTCTGCCCTACAAAAGAAATAATCATCAGAGTAAACACACAACCCACTGAATGGCAGAAAATATTTGCAAACTATGCATCCAACAAAGGACTGATATCTAAAATCCACAAGGAACCCACACAAATCAGCAAGAAAAAAAAAAAAACCCAAATAATCCCATCAAAAAGTGGGCAAATGACACAAATCCTATCAAAAATTGGGCAAATGACACGAATAGACACTTCTATAAAGAAGATATACAAATCACCAATAAACATATAAAAAATGTTCAGCATCACTAATTATCAGGGAAATGAAAATTAAAATCACAATTAGATACCACCTTACCCTAGGTACATTGAATATTATTAAAAAGTCAACAAAACAATAGCTGTTGGCATGGATATGGTGAAAAGCAAACACTTTTACCCTGTTGGTAAGAATGGAAATTAGTACAACCTCTATGGAAAACAGTATGGAGATTTCTCAAAGAAGGAAAAGTAGATCTAACATTCAATCCAGCAATCCCACTACTGGGTATCTACCGAAAAGAAAAGAAGACATTATATCAAAAAGACACTTGCACATGTATGTTTATCACAGCACAAATCACAATTGAAAACATATGGAACCAACCTAAGTGCCCATTAACTGATGAGTGAATAAAGAAAATGTGGTATATATACACACACACAAACACACACACACGATAGAATACTACTCAACCATAAAAAAAAAAAAAAATAATGTCTTTTGCGGCAACATGGATGGAGCTGGAGGCCATTATTCTGAATGAAGTAACTCAGGAATGGAAAGCCAAATACCTTATGTTCTCAATTATAAGTGGATACTAAGCTATGGGTATGCAAAGGCAGACAGAGTAGTATAATGGACACTGGAGACTCAGAAGCAGAGACGGTGGGAAGGTGTAGGGGATAAAAAACTACATATTTGGTACAATGCACACTACTCAGGTGTTAGGTGCACTAAAATCAGACTTCACCACTATACAATTCATGCATGTAACCAAAAACCACTTGTGCCCCAAAAGCTATTGAAATAATATATAATAATAAAATTCAAAAATTCTTCCAGAACAGTATTTCTAAAGGTTGTCAAATAATTCACCTGCCGAAGATCCATATCCTATCATTTATTTACTCACTGTCTTATCACACATTTAGCTCTTCGTATTTCATTATTATTAATAAAGTACAATGACTATCATTTTCTACATAATTATTTGGGAATGTACTTCAGTTGGTAAGATCAACTACACAATAAGGATATCAATTTTGTATCACGTATATTGCAAAGTTTTCCAACTTTATCATTGTCTTTTTATTTTATTTATTTATTTATTTATTTGTTTATTTATTTATTTATTTTTGAGACGGAGTCTTGCTATGTCACCCAGGCTGGAATGCCGTGGCGCGATCTCGGCTCACTGCAAGCTCCGCCTCCCAGGTTCACGTCATTCTGCTGCCTCAGCCTTCCCAGCAGCTGGGACTACAGGCGCACGCCGCCGCGCCTGGCTAATTTTTTGTATTTTTAGTAGAGACGGGGTTTCACCGTGTTAGCTAGGATGGTCTCGATCTCCTGACCTCGTGATCCGCCCACCTCGGCCTCCCAAAGGGCTGGGATTACAGGCGTGAGCCACTGAGCCAGGCCCATTGTCTTTTTAACATAAAACTTACTGAAAAGGTAATATATTTCATGTATCAGAAACCAAATAGAAGAAGTATAAAGTATCTCTTCCAACTTAATCTCCCATATACCCAGTTTCCACCTTCTCCACCCACACAGTTAACTATTTTTATTCATTTATTCTGTAAACTTTGTGTGTGTTTACATAAGGAGATAGCCCCCACTCACTTTTTCTTACAATTTGTAGCATATGATATACACTTTTTAAAATTTTATTTTGTTTTTTATTTTTATTTTTATTTATTTTTTTTAAGACGGAGTTTCCCTCTCGTTGCCCAGGCTGGAGTGCAGCGGTGCGATCTCGGTTCACCGCAATATCCGCCTCCCCAGGTTCAAGCTATTCGCCTCCCTCAGCCTCCCGAGTAGCTGGGATTGCAGGTATGCGCCACTATGCCTGGCTAATTTTGTATTTCTTTTTTTAGTAGAGACGGGGTTTCACCATGTTGGTCAGGCTGGTCTCAAACTCCCGACCTCAGGTGATCCACCCGCCTCCACCTCCCAAAGTACTGGGATTACAGGCATGAGCCACCGCGCCAGGCACAATATACACTTTTTGAGTCACTTAAAATATATCTTATTGATCTTTCCATGTCAGTACATCGAACACTTCCTTGTTCTTTTTTATAACTTCATTGTATGGTTGTACCATAATTTATTTAATGTGTCGCTCTGATGATCGACATTAAGGTTTTGCTCTTACAAACAATGCTGCAATAAACAACCTGGCACATATTTTTTTAAAAATATATATAAATACCGGCATGTCTGTGGGATAAATTTCCAGAGGTTAATTTGTTTTGTTAGAGCCTTATGCATTCATAATTTGATAGACTCCCTAAATTGCCTTCAACACGTGTGCCAAATTATACTGTCACCAACAATGTGTGAAAATTTCCCATAGCCTTGCTAACAGTATTTTATCAAACTTTTGGGTGAATTCTTTTGTAATTACAATTGGTGAAAAATTAGTCACATAATCTTTGATTTTTATTAATGGGTTTCCAGCTTAAAATGGTCTTTAATAAGCAGTCTTGATGTTGCCTTTCTCGGTTTCTGACTAACATACAAAAGAAGATCCAGAAGAGGAGGAAAGCTTGCAGTAACTCTGAAAAGTAAGACTGAGAAGGAACCCATTGCCAGAATATATGAAATATTCCCATAAATTCTAAAGTGAGTGATGTAGTACTCAATTATTGAATACTCACTATATGTGGAGGAACATATATCTGTTTGTGTACATACACACACACACACACACACACACTTCACTCATTTCTCCCTTGGGACTCTTCACAATGATCCTGTGAGTATGTGAAATTATGAGCCATATTTGACAAGTGAAGAAACTTTGTCTCGGAAAACTGAAGTGACTGACTTGCCTAAGACCATGTAATAAGAGGCACATCTGAGGTTCAAACACAGGCCTGCCAGACTCCAAAGTATAATAGAACTCTTTTCAGTATTTCACAGGCTTTATCCCTCTCACACTTTGATTCCTGGCTCAGCAACAGAAAAGTCATACCAGTTAGAAAATTTGCCATCTCCCTCAAAACTTTGTAAGCACTGATATCTGAGGTAGTTCAAAATACCTTTCCTTTTTCTATTCCTTCCCACAGATAGTATCTTCGTTTCTATATCAATAAAGAAACTAGAACTTGGAAACTCCAAGTGTATGTGCAAGATAGGAGGATAGATGCAGAAGTGACAATAGGGTTGCAGCTGACAGCCCATTGCATTCTGGCAAGTGGAGAAGATAACCCAATATAATAATAATATATTGATTGAGCTTTTACAGTTAATATAGATTGAGCTTTTACAGTGGTCAGGGACTTTGCTAAGTGTTTTCCGGGCATTAGTTTATTACAACAGCTTCTTGGGGTAGGTACTATTATTATCCCCTCATTCTAGATGAGGAAATGGAAGCTTGAGTAAGTGAAATTACTTGCTGGGATGTTTGTAAAAAGATCTTCCCTCTGGAAGTCAGGAGGCTTCTGTGATACTGCTGCTAGTTTACTTTATAATTTTGTATAAATGTCTGTCCCTTTCCTTGCTTCAGTGTCTGAACCTGGAATTTTTTTATGTGGTTTCTGAGACTCCAAGGTCATTGGGGTGGAATTTGGAAGGGTGGTCAAGTATGAATAGGACTAGAAGGGAACACAATTTTTTTTTTGCTCAAGACATTAGTCTCAGCTGTACCTCCATATGTCTTTGCCCTGCTTTACCCCTTCTTACTTGTTCTCCTGCTCAAGGCACTCATTCTCTTCCCTAGTTGTAGATTTAAGTTAAGTCCAATAGGAACTTGACACACTCAGAAAATGGAGGAAAACCCAAGGGGTTGCTACTTTTGGGACCATTGTCTGAGCTTTTTTGGGTTATTGCCACCTATCACAGTTTAAGAGATGTGGAAAGCCACTCATGACTGTCAGAGGCTGTGTCAAGGAAACAATATTCTGGTAATGATTTTTATTTACCATGAATGAGGGTTTGGTTTCCTCTTCTGGTGTCTACTTGGACTTCCCTAAGAATTAGTTACCTTGGTTCTTGGGCTTGGCATCAACCCACAGGGCATGGAGCCAATCAAGTACCATAAGTCCTGTAGAGATTTAAATTTCCTGCTGGCAGCATTTCTGGCACGGGCTTATGTTTTCCTATGGTTACTTAAGCCCTTTATTAATACACTCTGAGTTTCTCTCATGGTTTGGCTCCTCAAGAAGTCAGGCAGTAGTGTTCAAGATACGGAGAAGGTATCAGGTCAAGACAGAAATATTTGGCAGCTTTGGGGATTTTCTGTTTCCACTCTTAAGGTGTTCCCTGAATAAGAGCTGTAGAAGAGCCATGTGGGGCTGACTTCTTTGAGGCCCCAAAGAGTCTGACCTGGGCTTCAAGGAATCTGAGACCTATAGTGTGCTCAGCCATGAACTACCTGGGTGACCTTAGGCAGACGACTTCACTTCCCTGAATCTCTGTTTCCTCAAACCTCTTCCATCTCAAACATTCTATAATTCATGAAAGCTGAATAGTAGTGGGAATTCTGCTCAGGATGATAATGATTTGAGCAGAGAAATGAGCAGGCTGGGTAAAGTGTGACCTTCCCAGGGTACATAAAATATTTTTCCAACTAAAAGCACATTTCCTAAATCAGTTCCCAATTAGTAGAGCTGGTGTGTGTTAGCCTTGTGATGGGGCTGCATAAATAGCAATTCAGAATACAGGAAGAAGGTGGCCAATAGGCCCACTCTGCTTCTTACCTGTAAGGAGTATGGTGCTCAGAGCTGAGCTTCACATTTTAGAGAGGACACCATGAGGCTGGAACTATTTCAGGGCCGTAGCTAAGTTGATGAGGGAACTCTGAACTATGCCATATGAGGAAGAGCAGAATAGCCTGAGGATAAGTAACCAAGAGAAGACCTCCAGTAACATCTAGGCCCCTGTTTTTGGCTGCTATGGGGAAGAGGGTGTATGAGTTTGTTTTCTGTTGCCTATCAAAGTGCCTGAAATTGGATAATTTATAAAGAAAAATAATTTATCTCCTACAATTATAGAGGCTGAGAAGTCCAAGGTTGGGGGCTCTATCTGGTGAGGGCCTTCTTGCTGGTGGGGACTCTCTGCAGAGTCCTGAGGTAGCATTAATAAAGGGCATAAGGAACCCCAGAAAAACATCACATGGTGAGAGGGCTGAGTGTGCTTGCTCAGGTCTCTCATCCTCTTCTTACAAAGCTACCAGTTCCACTGCCATGATGATCCATTAATCCATTAATCCATGAATGGATTAATCCATAAATAAGGGCAGAGACCTCATGACTCAAACACTTCTTAAAGGTCCTATCTTTCCATACTGCCACATTGAAGATTAAGGTATAATACATACAGTTTTGGGGATACATTCAAACCATAACAGACGTGTGTTGTGGGGAAAATGGGGTGACTTCAAACCTGACTCAATAGCTATAGTGCAGGTTCAGTAAATAGATGCTACCAAGCGACAGATTTCACACCAAAGTGTAGGAAAATTTTCAGAGTAAAATCAAAGTTTTATGTGGAATTAGATGGTTATAGATATATAAACCAGAAGAAGATAATCTGAATTTCAGCTGGAGGAAATTTTGGACAAAAGCCTGGATCTGTCTAAGGGCATGGTCCTTGCACTGTTTGACCTCTAGGGAGAAATACAACTGAATTTGTACAAATGGTGGGTGCACCAGGTAGCAGATGAGAGTGTTGTGACAAAGTGAGCTACGTAACCATGTGTGGGAATGCTAATGCATCTCTCTCTTAAGTATGTGAAAGCCCTAAGAAAACTTCAATAAATACTCCTGAGACTTCATTGGGAGGATAGAGATCGAGGTCTTCAAATATTGCATGGGAGAGAAATAAGAGAGATATTACATTTTCAGAGACCTCTCCAAAATTCCAATAATATAAACTTTTATGTTTAACTTATGGGTTTAATTAATCTCCACATCTCAAATATCATTAATTCTGGAATACAGCAAGGCATGTCACTTCACAGTTAGTACAAAAGTGCCTATCAAATCACATCAAATAGAAAATCCCAAATGATTGTGTCTCAGTGATATTCAGCATTGTTATGGCATACAATAATCCCTCAGGCTACTTAGGTAGTTCTTTCACTAGAAATACATATCACAAGCATGTCCTTGTGGACTTATTTAGTGTGGCTGCCATTAGTTTTGTGTCCAACACATAAAACCTATGTGTTGCCTTACCAGCCTAGATGAATAGAACACTTACTGACATATTACTGATCTGCTTGACTTCTATGCAAGGCCTTCTTGGGAGACTGGAGTTTTTAGTTGAGCTGTTCTACATATGGGCCTGGGTTTTGCCCATGTTCGCCTCAGCTTACCTCTAAGCAGAACATAAGGATCACAGTTCCCACATAGGGAATACTCTGGGGAAAGAACACATATTCTAGGACCTGGGACTCAGGATACTGAGACAGACTCTTCACTCAGATGCCTAGAACACAGGAGATGGCAAACTTAGGCTGAAATAAGGCAGCCTACATTTTTTGGTATGACCTCATTCTGCATCTGTTAAAACTTCTTTTGGCTACAGTGACCAAATGGATGGTCATTGACCTGCAGGCCTGTATTAGACAGTTCAGGCTGCTATAACAAAGCAAAGTGGGTGACTTATAAGAAACAGACATTTATTTCTCACAGTTCAGGAGGCTAGAAGTCCAACATCAGTGTTTTGGTGAAAATCCTCTTCCAGGTTGCAGACTGCTGACTTCTCATTGTATACTCACATGTTTGAAAGAGAGAGCTAGCTAGCTCTCTGGCCTCTTCTTATAAGAGCAGTACTCTCATTCACAAGCGTGCCACCCTCATGACGAAATTACTTCCCAAAGACTCCACCTACAAATACCGTTACACTGAGAATTAGATTTTAGCATACAAATGCTGATGGAATATAAAAATTCAATCCAAAACAAAACCTCACCAAAGTATTGCTGCTGAGTCACTTAGAAAACCTTTGTCTGACTGAGTTCACCTTTTTTATTCTTTCTGCAAACTGGGTAGTAATTTGGAATGTTGTAGAGATATGCATATTAGTTTTTGCCCAGAGCTAAGGTGTGAGATAGATCACCCAAAGTAAAAGAAGAATTTAGAATAAAAGCAAGATGCTCAAGTACTCCAAGTTCATGAGCCACATATTTCAGAAGAAAAATTGCAAGGTCATTCCAACACAAAGTGAAATCTACACCACATCTGAATCAGGAGACATGCAGCTAAATTCCAAAACTAGTTTAATGATAATGGAAGGCAAGGCAAAGATAAGCTGTCCCTAGACTGATTAGGCTGATAAATCAGGCTTGTCTTGAATAACAAAGCTAAAGGAAAGAAGATGAGAAAGAAACATACCTAAAGTGATTTAAAGCCAGGATGTGATATAAAACAATTTATATACACTTATTGATAAATCAAATAGGAGACGTTTCCCAGGTAGTAAAAGGAAGAGTAGAGAAGAAAGTATATATAAGTCAAATGACCTCTTTGTTTTTGATATTGTAGTTGGTGCCCACTAGGACTTGCTTTGGATAGAAATAAATAAGAAGGCAAACATTGAGAGGGTTCAAACTGATCAGGCTAGAGAAAGATGCAAAAAAAGTTTCACAGATTCTCATTAATACAGGACATGTAAGATGAAAATAAACAAAGATAATCATTTTTGTGAAAAGACCCAGTAGATAATCTCACAGCTTCTTTTTCCGGCAGAAAATATGGATGTGCTAGGATTGAAGGTACTTGTCATCACCAATCTAATGGGCTCAACTGGGACAAGTGATTGCATTTTTTTCTCAGATGGTGGGCTACATAACAAGAATTTAGCATTAAACAGACAGGTGTGCCAGTGTTGCTGCTAGTGGAAAGTGCACCAATATACACGCTACTTCAGGATAAGATTGGCAGACATGCTTTGGTCCAACATTGGCATGCAAAAGGGACGAACAAACGTAGAGAACCATCATATCTTGCCACCAAGAACAAGATTTAAGAAAAAATCTGTGGCCGTGGTCATGTATGATGTAGCTCAATCACCCCAGAAACAGAAGATGTTATGAAAAGCGTAAGCTGATTCCAGTTTGGCTCCGGCAGAGTGAGGGCAGAAGAGAGGACAGCATGTTGGAAGGGAATCCAGAGAGTTAACCAGAGATTAAATCCTGTTGGATCTTACCGGACAAGGACTGGGCTTTTACTCTGACTGAGATCAGAAGCCATTGCTGGGCTGGGACCGGAGGAGACACATGGCTCACAAAACACGTCTATACAGAGAATTCAAACTTCTGAACAACATATTGGATGAAGGAATCAAGTCCAAATTAAAATGAGGAAGTCTAATCAGATGACGAACTTGAAAACAAAGAGCATGCCATTGAGCACTAGTTGGCCACAGATGTGGATTTAAGTTTTCTAGCTGCCAAAATGTAAAGAAGGAAACATGATCTGCTGCAGGACTCAATAGTATCCCTGAGATCGTATCTGACAAACTGCTCAGAAGGGACACCTGTGCTTTTCCCTGAGATGACTGTCTCCCATCGTCAGATGTCAGATTCTGGATCTATTTTGACAAGAGAGCTCAAAGGATTTCTTCACAGATGGAAATGAGGGGTGAGTAAAACGGTGGTGTGAAGGATCACCCTCAAGTCTATAGCATGAACAATTGGAAGGATAAGAGTGGCCTTAACTGTGAGGGATGGGGTGAGGGGGGACGCTGCAGTGGGAGGAGGTTTCTAGGGGAAGATGGGAGAGTTCGATTTTTGACTTGTTAATTTGGGTTGACTCTTAGGCAGTTTTCTCAGAGAATTAGAAAGGAAGGTCAGAAGCCAAATGTGAGGAGTGGAGAGGCAGTGTTGGAGGCTTGCCGAGAGAAAATAAGTTGTGAAATGGAAGGGTGAACGGAGAAGAAGGCTTGAGAGAAATGAGTAGTAATTGGAAGATTTGGACTACAAACCTGGCAGAAAGATGTTTTGGTTTAAATAGATGGAGACACTGAGTGTTTCCAGATCAGACAATGTTCATTCTTTATGATCCAGCCAGAAAACTGTGGCTGTTGCTAGCCTTTCCCACCTCTGAACACAGGTTTCCCCTTGCTGGTGAGGGTGGCGTGGAGAGATCCGAGTGAGGAAATAAGTTATCAGTGTTAACGCTTATTTCTTCAGTCATGCCGAAGAGGCACAGATAGGCCTAACACATAACAGGATAGAACACAATCCACCCGGACTTCTGCCTTATGCACAACTGCACTTTGAGTTTTGCTCATAGAGATAGAGCTCACACAATTAGGTAATTGGGCCCAAATCTGAAAGTGAGAAACAAGCCAGAAAGGACACTCAGAGGATGAAAAGGGAAACCAGTAAGTCCCACTGTTTTATACGCCAGTGTCATCATGGTTTTACCTTCATGCTGAGCCATAGAATTCCTTAAACTATCACAGCCCTGGTCACTTGTGCCAATTCTACAAGGCCTCCAAAACTACATAGGAGATACTGTATCGTGGGCCCATTCCAAACTCTTACTCGGAATTAAAATTCCACGGGCTTTCCATTGATAGCACTGGAGGTCTGTCTGTGACACGCTGCCCCATTACAGCAAAGCAAAGCCCCATAATGACCTAATAATCTGGAAGAATAAGATCCCAGGACCCATAGAACAAGGAGGCCATAGGGAAGGCAGATCACAAAGAAGGAAACCAGACTTCCCCACCCCTCTGGGCTCCTGGGGGGGGGGGGGGTCAGTGGAAAAAGCCCTTTAACCTAAGTGCTCAAGGCCCTAACCTAACAGCTTTTGTTGTTCACGCTGGAGCGCTGGCACTTCCTGACCCCGTTTAGCACTTCTATTAGAATTTTGTACTCTGATGCTAGTTTTCAGAGTATAGGCGCAACTGCAGGGAATGAAGCAGCAGACCTATCTATATTTTGTGGTGATCTAAGTCTCTGTTAATAAGCCTGAGACAAGGCAAAACCAGGAAGAAGCCTTGACCCTTATCAAGGTCATCAAAGCCACACAGGACCTTTCCTAATGTCTTCAACTGTCATTTTTGAAAGAAGCCGAATCTGACCACCAAGTATAAATGGGTATAACATCCACCGCATTTCTTTGTCATATTGTTACAGGAAAGGGGTCTTGATCCAGACCCCAAGAGAGGGTTCTTGGATCTCCCGCAAGAAAGAATTCAGGGGAGTTCACAGTGCAAAGCAAAAGCAAGTTTACTGAGAAAGCACAGTGGTGAAAGGACACCTACTCCATAGACAGAGCAGGACGTTCCCAAAAGTAAGAGGAGGAACCCGTCCACCCTAGGTACAATGCTTGTTATATGAGGAGATGTGCTCTGCTCCAAGGGTTTGTGATAGAGGATTAATTTTCTTAATTACTATGTTTTGCAAGAATCGGTGTTATTATCTTTAAAGCAAAGTCAGGAATGCCTTTCTTCTCCGGATATCGGGACATCTGGACACTCCAAGTCTGGGTCTGTTTAGTAAACGTTATTAATTTGTTCCCTTAACCGTCAACATTTAGAGGCTGGGAATACCTAACTTTCTGGGAATGCAGCCCCGGAAGCCTCAGCTTCATTTTCCTAGCCCTCACTGGGAATGGAGTCGCTCTGGTTCAAATGCCTCTGACAATATCACCCCCGTTTTCTTTTCTCACTATCACTTACCACTATCTGAAATTAAGTAGCTAATTTATTTGTTTACTGTCTGTCCCCACCCACTAGAATGAGAACACCGCCCTCGCATCCTTACGTGTGTCTGGCACATAATGGGTGCTCAATGATTATCTGTTTCATGGATGAACGGATTTATGGATGGCTGCCAGGGCTAGCTGGCTTTCTGTTTTTTCCACTCAAGCACCCAAGCCCTGACCCACAAAGTAAAGGAACAGGCGCAACTTCTGGCCAAATAGCTTCAAGGCAGAAACTACGCAGCTGGCTTGGGAATTCCGTACAACGCGAATGCGCATGCACAGGCAGGACTGAGGTGTCCATCTTCGCATTACTCCCGGAGGTGACTCCCCCCAAAGGGTCCGAGAACTAACGTCTTTCTCTTCCTCGCCCTCATTCCTCCCAGTAACGTCCGCTACCAAAGAAACTGTGCACAAAATAAACTCGGGCGGCGGGTAGAAAGGAGCGAGCCGAATTCCGTACACCCATGATCAACACGCCCACACCTCCCATCAGGCACGGCGCTCCCGCCTCCCCGAAGAGGCGATGGAAGCGGGGGGACGGGGCGGGGGCGGGGGCACCGGGGCAGGGGGAGGGGAAAGGAGGGGGGCGGGAACGTCCTGCCGTTACTGCTGTGGCTTCCGGGGCGGGACTTCGGAAGACCGCCCGCCTCCCAATTGCAAATCGACTTCCGGGGCACCCCCACCGGCCGCAACGTGGGTTCTCTGCTCCGACTTCTGTCGCTTTTCCCTTCCCGTTTATCTTGTTCAGGTCCCTCAGTGGGCTGCTCCGGATCTAAAGAGCAGAAATTGGGCCGCAAAGAGAACGTCCTCCCAGACTTTCTCCGTCGCGGTGAACTTATGTCCGTTTGGTGGCAGTATGTACTCACAGATGCCTGCAGCTCTGCTCTTACCCCGCCCTTCGCGTTTAGAAAAAAAGCGCTTTCCTCAGAGTCAAAACAAAGTTTCTTTCCGCTGTGGAGACACAGCCTTTAGGGTGGCCTGCTAACTCCCGCTTTTTCTTTTCAGAAAATGAGACACATAAGGCGGAAATTACTGCTTGGTGACACACTGTGGAGCCCCGCCCACAACCAGGATACTTGGACCCAGGCCACTGAAACCTTAGGCCACATCTAAGTTCCTTCCTTAAAAAGTAAATTTAAGAAAAAGGAAAAACAGGAATGACCCCCTTTCAGGCACTTCGTTGGTTTTATGGCGCCTCTTCTTGCAAGTGTTTGTGTAAAATTGACATACTGTGGTCCTTTTGTGCTCAATTATAGCAAGGAAAATTCAGATCCCAAAGGTCCACCTGTGAGTATAAACTTCCTAAGTTCTCTGTGTATGGCTCTGCTTTCTTTTCTGCCTGCATTAAGTGTGCTGTTACGTTTCTACTTTCTAGAATGGAAATATTTTGCATCCCATGTTTCATTTTGTTGACTGACTTTAAACCAATGGGTTGTATTAATATCTCATGACTAGAGTTCTGAAGTAAAAACTATAGGATTTTTGGTTGTGTGGCACGCCAGGTCTCACTAACAGCTGAGCAGGGAGGCCTCCTTAACAACTGTTTCAACACTGACTGACTGGTTAAATATTAAAAGCTGAAAGTGCCCTTATACAAAGGCTGGGATTTAACAAAAGCCCAGCAAGAGTTTTTCACCCTAGGTCCTCACAGATTCTTGAACATGGTGGGTAAAGGGTGCTAAGAGGATCCACTTTAGAAGTTAAACAAGTTTTATTGGAGGTCTGAAGAAACTCCCCAGACCTCCACAAACAAACTTTACCTGGTGGTCACTAAAGGAACTACAAAACCTCCATGGACAGCGAATTTCAGATAAGGGTGACTAAACACCTGGACCCATCTAAGGTCAAAATAAATTTATTAGGAGCACAGAGGAGAGGTTTTGAAACTGAGAACTTAGATTTGTGGAATTAGAAGTTATTAACTGTAATAACTTTGGAATGAACTTGCACAGTTACGTGAAGCATAGCAGCTTAGAGATTATATAACTTCTGGAAAACTTTGCATGGTTTTGACTTGGTCTGACGATAGTCTCTAGGAGGTGGTCTCAAAATATGGACAAAGCTCAAAATTACAAAGTTATCCGGCTTTATAAAAATGCTCAACGCTTTCACGGTTCAATGCCATCTCATTGCTGAATTAAAGAATAGAATGAGCTGACCCTCAGTTTAGACCGGAATAGCGCTGTATAAGTGTGTAAGTGTGTGTTTAATGTTGTATGTACATGTATTTTGTGTTTTATTACGAACACACACTGTACTCATAAACAATAAGCCCAAATGCTTTCCTTGTTTGTAACCGTCACGTCTATCATATGCTTAAAATTATTGGTAAACTAATAACAGAAATTTCTTAAAAATTGCCAGCATACATTTTTGCCTGCATGTATTAATCAAGCAATTTCATATAATAAAATTTGGCATGAAGTTTTGAAACTATAAATCCGGCAAAAAGAGAATTTTTGCTTGTGTAATTTCTGATAAAAATACACTAATATTGGATTAATAATGTAATATCATTGTTAAAATTAAAAATAATACATATAAGTTAATCTGGGTTGGGCAGCATAAAATTCACAGTCTATAAAATGGTTGAAAAGAAAATAAAATGACTATCGCAGTTTCATAAATAATCTAGGTAAACTATTAAGTAGGTAAGTGGTAGAGATAAATGGAGTTTTGGGTAGGGAAAGCATTTATAATTTAGAGTCTAAGTTGGCGTAAATAACAGTTATGACATTAACTGCGTGTTTTCCAATTTAAAAACTATGGAAGGCTAATCAGAAACTGAAAAGAATGCAACCAGTGTGTCTTTATCGACCTAGAACCAGGAAGTCCCCTCCCCAATTCAAGTTATACCTTTGGGGAGACCCAACCAGTGTATCTGCAAATGATGTTTTGTGTCTCACTAAAACAGTAATGGAAACATACTTTATTACCCTGTTGTATGTGGGGACCTTCTAGAGGCTGTCATGGGCGCGTCCTTAAACGTTGAGAACCGAGTCGGCACCTAAATTCAGGCGGGACGCGTCTGCATATCAGGGTTCACGGCCCTATGGGAAAAAAAAAGGGCATAGGTCAGAAAGTTTACAAAACGGGCTGAGTCGCAAAGAATCTCCCGCGTTAAAATATTTTTTTGATAACTCTTCTGTCCATCAGATTGGCTGGGGCACGAAAAGCCGGGACAGCAGGCCACCACTGGTGCGACTCTGAGGCGCGCCAGCCGCGAAGGGCGGGGTAAGGCAGAGCTGCAGGCATCTGTGGTGCATGCGCATAACGGACATAAAGTTCTGCGGCGGGAAAGTCTGGGAGGACGTTCTCTTTGCGGCCAATTCTCTTTAGATCCGGAGCAGCACTGAGGACTGAACGAGATAAACGGGAAAGGGGAAAGCGGAAAAGCAGTCAGGCAGAACCCACGTTGCGGCCGGTGGGGGTGCCCCGGAAGTCGGTTACGGTGGGAGGCGGGCGGTCTTCCAGAATTACGCCCGGAAGCACAGCGTGGCAGCGGGATTGTTCCGTCCCCCTCCTTCCCCTCCCCTGCCCCGTTGCCCCGCCCCGCCCCGTCCCCGCTACATCGCCTCTTCCCGGGGAGGCGGGAGCGCCGTGCCCTGATGGGAGGTGTGGGCGTGTTGCGATCATGGGTGGCGCGAATTCGGCTCGCTCCTTTCTGCAGCGGGACATTTTGTGCACAGTTTCTTTGGTAGCGGACGTTACTGGGAGGAATGGGGGCGAGGAAGAAAAGACGTTAGTTCTCGGACCCTTTGGGAGATGCCTCCGGGAGTAATGCGAGATGGACACCCCTCAGTCCTGCCTGTGCATGCGCATTCGCGTTTATGCGAATTTTAAGCCGCTTCGTAGTTTCTGCCTTGAGCTATTTGGCAGAAGTTGCTTTTGTTCCTTTACTTTGTGGGTCAGAGGCTTGGGTGTAGTGGAAAAAAACAGAAAGCCAACTAGCTAGCGTAAGCCATAAATCCGTTCATCCATGAAACAGATAATCATTGAAGCACCATTGCCGTTTTGAGGCAATAAGGATACGAGGGCGTTAATTCGTCCTAGTGGGTGGGGACAGACAGTAAACAAATAAAGTGCTTCGCAATTTCAGATAGTGGTAGTGATAGTGAGAGAAAAGAAAACGGGGTGATATTCAAGAGGCATTTTGGAATGGGCATTCCATTCGGTGAGGCTAGGAAAACTGAAGCTGAGGCTTCCGGGGAGCTGTTCCAAGTTAGGTATTCCCAGCCTCTAAATATTGACGGTTAAGGGAACAAATTAATAACGTTTACTAAACAGACCCAGACTTGGAGTGTCAGATGTCCGATATCCCAGGAGAAAGCATTCCTGACTTTGCTTTTAAAGATAATAACACCGATTCTTGCAAAACTATAGTAATTAAGAAAATTAATCCTCTATCACAAACCCTTGGGCAGAGCATCTCCTCCTTGCCTTAAGCATTGTACCTGGTGGGCCCGGGTTCCTCCTCTTACTTTTGGGGAGCGTCCTGCTCTGTCTGGAGTAGGTGTCCCTTTCACCACTGTGCTTTCTCCAGTAAACTTGCTTTTGCTTTGCCTGTGAACTCCTGAATTCTTTCTTGGGAGGTCAAGAACCCTCTCTTGGGTCTGGATCCAAGACCCCTTTCCTGTAACAATATGACAAGAAATGCGGTGGATTCTTTATTTATACTTGGTGGTCAGATTCGGCTTCTTTTCAAAATGACAGTTGAAGACATTAGGAAAGGTCCTGTGTGGCTTTGATGACCTTGATAGGGTCAAGGCTTCTTCCTGGTTTGCTTGTCTCAGGCTTATTAACAGAGACTTAGATCACCACAAAATATAGATAGGTCTGCTGCTTCATTCCTGCCAGTTAGCTATACTACTGAAAACTAGCATCAGAGTACAAAATTCTAATAGAAGTGTAAACTTGGGGTCAGGAAGTGCCAGCGCTCCAGCGTGTTTCAACAAAGCTGTTAGGTTAGGGCCTTGAGCACTTAGGTTGAGAGGCTTTCCACTGTTAGGAGCCCAGAGGGGTGGGAAGTCCTGGTTTCCCTTCTTTGAATCTGCCTTCCCTATGGCCTCCCTTGTTCTATGGGTCCTGGGATACATCCTTCCAGATTATTAGGTCATTATGAGACTTTGCTTTGCTGTAATGGGGCAGCGTGTCACAGACAGACCTCGAATGGAAAGCCCGTGGAATACAATTCAGTAGAGTTTGGAATGGAGCCCAGCGATACAGTATCTCCTATAGTTTTGGAGGCCTTGTAGAATTGGCACAAGTATTGAGGGCTGTGATAGTTTAAAATTCTCATGGCTCAGCATGAAGGTAAAATATGATGACATTGAAGCGTATAAAACAGTGGGACTACTGGTTTCCATCCTCTGGTAGCCTTTCTGGCTTGTTTCTCACTTTCAGATTTGGGCCCAATTACCTAATTGTGTGAGCTCTATCTCTATGAGCAAAACTCAAAGTGCAGTTGTGCATAAGGCAGAAGTCGAATTGGATTGTGTTCTATCCTGTTATGTGTTAGGCCTATCTGTGCCTCGGCATGACTGAAGAAATAAGCGTTAACACTGACTTATTTCCTCACTCGGATCTCTCCGCCACCCTCACCTTGAGGGAAACCTGTGTTCAGAGGTGGGGAAGGCTAGCTTAACAATCTCAGTGTCTCCATCTATTTAAACCAAAACATCTTTCTGCCAGGTTTGTAGTCCAAATCTTCCAATTACTACTCATTTCTCTCAAGCCTTCTTCTCCGTTCACCTTCATTTCACAACTTATTTTCTCTGAAGGCAAGCCTCAACACTGCCTCTCCCACTCCTCACATTTGGCTTCTGACCTTCCTTTCTAATTCTCTAGAGAAAACTGCCTAGAGTCAGCCCAAATTAACAAGTCAAGTGAACTCTCCCATCTTCCCCTAGAAACCTCCCTCCTGCAGCGTCCCCTCACCCCATCCCTCACAGTTAGGCCTCTTATCCTTCCAATTGTTCATGCTATAGACTTGAGGGTGATCCTTCCCACACCACCGTTTTACTCACCTCATTTCCATCTGTGAAGTGCTTTTGAGCTCTCTTGTCAAAATAGATCCTGACATCTGGCGATGGGAGACAGTCATCGGGGAAAAGCACAGGTGTCCCTTCTGAGCAGTTTGTCAGATCTCTGATCTCAGGATACTATTGAGTCCTGCAGCCAGATCATGTTTCCTTCTTTACATTTTGGCAGCCTAGAAACTTAAATCCCACATCTGGTAGTAGCTAGTGCTCAATGGCATGCTCTTTGTTTTCCAGTTCATGCATCTGATTAGACTTCCTGTTTAATTTGGACTTGATTCCCTTCATCCAATATGTTGTTCAGAAGTTTGAATTCTCTGTATAGGCGTGTTTTCCTTGAGCCATGTGTGCTCCTCCGGTCCCAACCCAGCAATGGCTTCTGTCTAGGTGAGTAAAGCCCAGTCCTTGTCGGTAAGATCAACAGGATTTAATCTCTGGTTAGCTCTCTGGATTTTGTAACATGCTGTCCTCTCTTCTACCTCACTCTGCGAACAAACTGGAATCAGCTTAAGCTTTTCATAGCATCTTCTGTTTCTGGGGTGATTGAGCTGCATCATACATGACCGCGGCCTGAATTTTTCTTAATCTTGTTCTTGGTGGCAAGATAGTAGTTCTCTCGTTGTTAAGTCCCTTTTTGCATGCCAATGTTGGACCAAAGCATGTCTGCCAATCTTATCCTGAAGTAAGCGTGTATATTGGTGCACTTTCCACTAGCAGCAACACTTTAACACCTGTCTGTTTTAATGCTAAGTCTTGTTATGTAGCCTATCTGAAGGAAAAAAATAAATCCACTTGTCCCGGTTGAGCCCATTAGATTGGTGATGACAAATTACCTTCAATCCTAGCATCCATATTTTCTGCGGAAAAGAAATGAGATTATCTACTGGGTCTTTTCACAAAAATGATTATCTTTGTTTATTTTCATCTTACATGTCCTGTATTAATGAGAACCTTTCATCTTAGCATATTTATATTGCCTGCTAGAAAAAAAATCTGTTAAACCACCTACTTGTTGCCATTCATCTCTGCTTTTGTCTTTGCATCTGATTCCAACACACTTTCATGTTATATGTAGTTAGACACGCATGAGAGGGACAGGAGAGTGCTTTCTCCCCAGCACCCACCAGGAATGTCACGTGATTGGGTGATGGTTCAACAATTATCACATTGTCTGTCTAAAAATGGTAATTTGGCACCTGGATAATCTCCTGCTGATCTACAGCTGTTAACATTAACGTGGTTAACTGAATGCCAGGGAGAAACAAAAAGGGCTTCCAGTAAAATCAGGTATTGTGGGAGTGAGCTCAAGCATGTGAATTAAAAGACAAAATGACAGAGTATGACCTTCCTATTGACACTTCACCAGAAAGGTGAAGAAAGCCTCAGGCGGGAATCCGTATAACTTCCTAAACCCACTGTGCATGCTCGCCTCCCAAGGGTAAGGAGGGTACTGTGCATGGGGCAGCCTACCCTAAGGGAAGAATCATGGGAAATGAGCCAGTCTATAAAGTTCTAGGATCAAGGTTAAACACCACACTTGACGTTCATTTGCCCGCTTGGGCCTCTTCCAAGTGTACTTTCTTTTATGTTCTAAACGCTTTTTAAATAAAATTCCACTCCTGCTCTGAAACTTGCCTTGGTCTCTTTTTCTGCCTTCTGCCTCTCAGTGGAATTCTTTCTTCTGAGGAGGCGAGAATTGAGATTGCTGCAGACCCGTATGAATTTGCTGCCGGTTGTAGCTCAGATACCTTACCCCAGTCACATTCACGGTTCCTTTCTCCTGACTAAACTGTTTTGGCTGTCTACTCCCTGTTTGTAATATCTCCAGCAACCTTATCTGGGTTTTAGAAATGCAGTATCAAATGTACCAATGGCTAGACTTTCAGTGGCACTGTGACATTTCTAAGACATCGCTATCTTGAAAAATCCAACCTATTGATATCACACATCTACAATTATCTGATCTTCGACAAACCTGACAAAAACATGCTATGGGGAAATGATTCCCTATTTAATAAATGGTGCTAGGAAAACTGGCTAGCCATATGCAGAAAACAGAAACTGGACCCCTTCCTTATACTTTATACAAAAATAAACTCAAGATGCATTAAACACTTAAATGTGAAACCTAAAACCATAAAAACCCTAGAAACAAACCTAGGCAATACCACGACACAGGCCAGGACAAAGACTTTATGACTAAAATGCCAAATGCAATTGCAACAAAAGCCAAAATTGACAAATGGAATATAATTAAACCAAACAACTTCTTCACAGCCAAAGAAACTATCATCGGAGTGCACAGGCAACCTACACAATGGGAGAAAATTTCTGCAATCCATCCATCTGACAAAGGTCTAATATCCAGAATCTACAAGGAACTTAAACAAATTTAAAAGAAAAAAACAAACAAACCCATCAAAAACTGGGCAAATGATATGAACAGACACTTCTCAAAAGAAGACATTTATGCAGCCAACAAACATATGAAAAAAAGCTCATCACCACTGGTCATTAGAGAAATGCAAATCAAACCATGATGAGATACCATCTCATGCCAGTTAGAATGATGATCATTAAAAAGTCAAGAAACAACAGATGCTGGTGAGGCGTTGGAGAAATAGGAATGCTTTTCCACTGTTGGTGGGAGTGTAAATTAGTTTATCCATTGTGGAAGACAATGTGGCGATTCCTCAAGGATCTAGAACCAGAAATACCATTGGACACAGCCATCCCACTACTGGGTATATACCCAAAAGGATTATAAATCATTCTACTATAAAGACACATGCACACATGTGTTTACTGCGGCACTGTTCACAATAGCAAAGACTTGGAACCAACCCAAATGCCCATCAACAATAGACTGGATAAAGAAAATGTGGCATATACACACCATGGAATACTATGCAGCCATAAAAAAGAATGAGTTCATGTCCTTTGCAGGGACATGGATGAAGCTGGAAGCCATCATTCTCAGCAAACTAACACAGGAACAGAAAACCAAATACCATATGTTCTCACTCATGAACTGAGCCCATGGTTTTTCTGTCTATAGTCACTGTTTTCTCCTTCCCTTCATTGGCTTTGTTTACTCTGTCTCAATGCTCCCTTTCTTCTTTCTTTCTTGTTTTACTTTCTTGTAGTCACAGAGCAGTTTTTCATAGAAACATAAAACATTTTAAAATACTATTTAAAATGAACAATGAGAACACATGGACACAGTGAGTGGAATATCACACACCAGGGCCTGTCGGGGGGTGAGGGACAAGGAAAGGGAGAGCATTAGGACAAATACCTAATGCATGCGGGGCTTAAAACCTAGACGAGGGGTTGATGGGTGCAGCAAACCACCATGGCACATGTATACCTATATCACAAACCTGCATGTTCTGTACATGTATCCCAGAACTTAAAGTAAAATAAAAAAATAAAGAAAGAAAAAATAAAAGGAAAGAAAAATCCTGCCTATTGGGCTCATTTATAGAACCACTTAAAAACCGCCCTTGTCAAGTAAAAACTTTCCAACAAGTAACCCCTTAGCAATGCAGGCTTCTGGTATACACATTATAGGATTTCATCAGTGTACAGGTGCACCAGGTAGCCTTGGGGTAAAGATAGATTAAAGATCATGAATAATTACCTGCATTTCAGTGATAAGGCCCAGAAAGCTTCTCTTGCTTCCTTTTACCTCAGTGAATGCCCTCAGGCAATGCTTCTGGAGCCAGCTTACTCAATCTTTTCTCACCAGTAATGCCAGCCCTTTATTCCAGATTTTGTTGTTATATTTAACCCATCATATGCACTTGAAATCTTGAGAAAACTTGGAAAGTAGGGGAAGGTTTTCACAATAAATGAAAAGGTTGCCATAATTCTACAACCAATGTATAATGACTCTTAGTTCTTTAATTTACTTCCCAATTGACTATTTTCTATCGGAGTAAAATAATGTTGTATGCATGCTACTATGATGATATTAAATGGTGTCACTTGCTACATTTCAGGTATTGTTGGGTATGTGTGATTACTATCATAAATGACTTTCCTGCTTTCTTTCATCCACCCATCTTTCACAGAAAAAGATACTTAATATCAAAGTTAATCAGGTCATAAAAATTTTAATCATGGTGAGATACTATTTCTTTTCTGTCAGATAACTCTTTGATTTGGGAACTAAAAAGGGTACTAGAAAATGACATCCTTAGGAAGTAATATCCAGGAAGCTCAGCTTGGCCCACTACATAACACTGTGGCTGTTTGAGGAAAGTGATGATTTTTGAAGAGAGGACTACATTGCCTTCTCAGGTGTGTCTCCTTTGCCCAGCTCCCATGGGATCAAATATGAATCCAGTGAGGGCTACAAATTATATTTATGAGTTCAGAAACAGTGCAAGTCACTTGGCACAGCCTAAATAACTCCATCTCAAAGCAGTTGGTCAGTGCAACTGGTGGGCCTGTGGTCAAAACAAGGGTTACTCTTGTGCCACTAGCACGAAGGAGCCATTCTTAGAGAAGTCTGGTTATTCCTTGGTCCAGAGCCCTGAATTATCCTGTAGATGTGTCTGAATCAGAACAGAGTAAATACCAAGTCATCAGGAAAAGCTCATCACTACTCTCATTCCTCTCTCTCCTCTGGCTGCTCACCTAGTGAGCTCTGCAGCAATATACTTAGCAGCCCCAGCCAGGGTGTGATGGCCACCAATGTTATCACCAGGCTTAGACAGAGGAAGGCTTGATGTTATATTCTGACATACAGTGCCATATCTTTACCTGAGAATGGAATGGAATGACAAAGGAGATCTGAATTATGGGTGTGAGAAAAGTTTCAGACAATTCTGAGTGAAAAATTAGTCCAATTCCTAAATGACCAAATTGTTCTGATTAGTTTGAAAAAAAAGCACAACTGAGGCAGAAACTTTTCTGCATTTCTAGCTGAGAAAATTTAAAGATGGGGCTTGAATTACCAAGTGTTAATAGTATTTAAAAATGTTTTATGTTTCTATGAAAAATTGCTCTGTGACTACAAGAAAGTAAAACAAGAAAGAAGGAAGAAAGGGAGCATTGAGACAGAGTAAATAAAGCCAATGAAGGGAAGGAGAAAACAGTGACTATAGAGAGAAAATCCATGGGCTCAGTTCATTTTCCTCTTTAAAATCCAGAGCTGCCTGCCTCTAAAATTCAAAGTCTTGTCTATAACATACTGGTGTTGTGCTTTCTGAGTGGGGCTTTCAGAACGTCCCTTGGGGAAAGCCTATGATGCACTGCAAAGAGATGGGCATGTCTGGGGTCAATGTGCATCCAATGTGATAGTCCCAACTCACCACAGTATCAAGGAGTTGCAGCTGGACCCACAAGTACTAGGCTAACATATGCCTATTTCTCCCCCATGCTCAACCCAGGTATCTCCCTTCATAGATGTGGAACAGAATAACCTTTGCAGAAAATAATATTAGAGCTTAAACCTGAGCTATGTCTGGAAAGTCCATGGCATTCTGAGTGATCTATAATTTACTGAGCATTTGGTATATTCTAGTCCCTGTGCTAAGAGCCCATACATTCATGTCTTATATAATTCCATCATTAAAATAAGCACATAAGTCAAGTGTGTCTGTAATCTTCACTTTCAAAGTGAGGAAGCCAAGACTCTGCATTTAAGAGACTTGCCTAAGGCCACATAGATAATAAAACTCAGTTGCCTCTGAAATAAAAGATGACATAACTTTAACCACAAACCATCATGGCCCTAAGACTGAGTATGAGAGTCAGGTTGGTAACTTCCAAGGAGGAAGTGAATTTAAATCTATCCTGATTCCAGATCATTTGTACTGCCCCTGGTATAGTTGGAGAGGTGTCACTCTTTTTCTTTTTCTTTTTTTTTTCTTTTCTTTTTTTTTTTTTTTTTTTTTTTTTTGAGATTGGGTCTCACTCTGTCACCCAGGCTGAAGTGCAGTGGCATGATCTCGGTTCACTGCAACCTCCACCTCCCGGACTCAGGTGATCCTCCCACCTCAGCCTCCCAAGTATCTGGAACCACCACGCCCAGCTAATTTTTTGTATTGTTAGTAGAGACGGAGTTTTGCCATGTTGCCCAGGCTGGTCTCAAACTCCTGAGCTCAAGTGACCCACCCGTCTTGGCCTCCCAAACTGCTGGGATTACACTCTTTTTCTTAAGTGCATTCATGCATATGTGCACACACATACTCATATACTAACACAGACTGGTATGGGACAGTCTGAGTCTCACGTGATCCATAGTCAGCAGTTAACAATAGTTATTTCTGTACCCTTACCTATGGAAGATATTCAGTCAAAAGTGATACCTGCTAATGTTTTCATGGGAACTTAACGTATCAGGAGCTTTTAACCTTAATCTTAAGATGTATTCACTTCAGGAGTCAAGCGTATTCCAGAATGCTCACAGGATAGGTTTCATGTCTTTGTCTTCCAGTAATGCTTTGAATGTATTGTCATTAATCCATTCATGCCACAAAAAGTCATGGCACTCCTCTAATATGTGTCAGCCACTGTGCTATTCCTTGGAATCGCTATCATTATAATTACTACTGTCTTTTTTTTTTTTTTTTGTAATGGTCAGTTTTAGTATAACAATATATCTCACTAGGATGAGTGCATTATGAGAGGGTACTGTACATTTTTCATCACTACATGTCTAGGTCTTAGACACATATGGGCATAGCTCTGAGTAGGCAATCAACAAATATTGGGGATTGAATGACAAATTTAATGGGGTGTATAGTGTATGTAAGAAATAAGGAAAACAGGAGCCCTGGCTGGCAAGATGACTGAATAGGAACAGCTCCAGTCTGCAGCTCCCAGTGAGATCAATGCAGAAGGTGGGTGATTTTTGCATTTCCAACTAAGGTACCTGGTTCATCTCACTGGGACTGATTGAACACTGGGTGCAGCCCAAGGAGGGTGAGCCAAAGCAGAGTGGGGTGTAACCTCACCAGGGAAGTGCAAGGGGTCTGGGAGCTCCCTCTCCTAGCCAAGGAAGCCATTAGGGACTGTACTGTGCACTTTGGCCCAGATACTGTGCTTTTCCTACAGTCTTCACCACCCACAGACCAGGAGATTCACTCTGGTGCCCATGCCACCATGGCCCTGGGTTTCCAGCACAAAACTGGGCAGCCATTTGGGCAGACACTGAGCTAGCCGCAGGAGTTTTTCAAACCCCAGTGGTGCCTGGAATGCCTGCAAGACAGAACCGTTCACTCCCCTGGAAAGGAGACTGAAGCCAGGGAGCCAAGTGGTCTGGCTTGGTGGGTCTCAACCCCACGGAACCCAGCAAGCTAAGATCCACTGGCTTGAAATTCTCGCTGCTACCACAGCAGTCTGAGCTCGACCTGGGATGCTCCAGCTTGGTGGGGTGAAGGGTGTCTGCCATTGCTGAGGCTTGAGTAGGTGGTTTCACCCTCACACTGTAAACAAAGCCTCCTAGAAGTTCCATCTGGGAGGAGCCCAGCACACCTCACTCAGCAAGGCCACTGCAGCCAGACTGCCTCTCCAGATTCCCTCCTCTCTGGAGGGCGCATCTCTGAAAACAAGGCAGCAGCCCCATTCAGGGACTTATAGATAAAACACCCACCTCCCTGAGACAGAGCACCTGGGGGAAGGGGTGGTTGGGGGCACAGCTTCAGCAGACTTAAACGTTCCTACATGGCAGCTCTGAAGACAGCAGCAGATCTCCCAACACAGCGTTCGAGCTCTGATAAGGGACAGACTATCTCCTCAAGTGGGTCCCTGACCCCCATGTATCCTTACTGGGAGGCACCTCCCAGTAAGGGCCGACAGACACCTCAAACAGGAGAGCTCTGGCTGGCATCTGGCAGGTGCCCCTCTAGGAAGAAGCTTACAGAGGAAGGAACAGACAGCAATCTTTGCTGTTCTGCAGCCTCTGCTGGTGATAACCAGGCAAAAAGGGTCTGATGTGGACCCCCAGCAAACTCCAGCAGACCTGCAGCAGAGGGGCCTGACTGTTAGAAGGAAAACTAACAAAGAGAAAGTAATAGTGTCATAGTCAACAAAAAGGACGTCAATTCAGAGACCCCAGCCTAAGGTCACTGACTTCAAAGACCAAAGGTAGATAAATCCACGAAGATGGGGAGAAATCAGCACAAAAAGGCTGAAAATTCCAAAAACCAGAATGCCTCTTCTCCTCCAAAGGATCACAACTCCTCTCCAGCAAGGGAACAAAACTGGATGGAGAATGAGTTTGATAAATTAACAGAAGTAGGCTTCAGAAGGTGGGCAATAACAAACTCCTCCGAGCTAAAGGAGCATGTTGTAACCCAATGCAAGGAAGCTAAGAACCTTTAAAAAGGTTAGATGAATTGCTAACTAAAATAACCAGTTTAGAGAAGAAAATAAATGATCTGATGGAGCTGAAAAACACAGCACAAGAACTTTGTGAAGCATACACAAGAATCAACAGCTGAATGGATCAAGTGGAAGGAAAGATATCAGAGATTGAAGATCAACTCAAAGAAATAAAGTGAGAAGACAAGATTAGAGAAAGAAGAGGGAAAAGAAACAAACAAAGCCCCCAAGAAACATGGGACTATGTGAAAAGACCAAATCTGTGTTTGATAAGTGTACCTGAAAGTGACAGGAAGAATGAAACCAAGTTGGAAAACACTCCTCAGGATATTATCCAGGAGAACTTCCCCAACCTAAAAAGGCAGGCCAACAATCAAATTCAGGAAATACAGAGAACACCACAAAGATACTGTTCAAGAAGAGGAAACCCAAAGACACATAATCGTCAGGTTCACCAAGGCTGAAATGAAGGAATAAAATATTAAGGGCAGTCAGAAAGAAAGGTTGGGCTATCCACAAAGGGAATCCCATCAGACTAACAGTGGATCTCTTGGCAGAAACCCTGCAAGCCAGAAGAGAGTGGGGGCCAATATTCAACATTCTTAAAGAAAAGAATTTGCAACCTAGAATTTCATATCCAGCCAAACTAAGCTTCATAAGTGAAGGAGAAATAAAATCCTTTACAGACAAGCAAATGCTGAGAGATTTTGTCACCACCTGGCCTGCCTTACAAGAGCTCCTGAAGGAAGCACTCAACATGGAAAGGATCAACCAGTACCAGTCACTACAAAAATGTACCAAATTGTAACAACCATCAACACTATGAAGAAACTGAATCAACTAATGGGCAAAATAACCAGCTAGGATCACAATGACAGGATCAAATTTACACATAACAATATTAACCTTAAGTGTAAATGGGCTAACTGCCCCAATTGAAAGACACAGACTGGCAAATTGGATAAAGAGTCAAGACCTATCAGTGTGCTGTATTCAGATGCATCTCACGTGCAAAGACACACATAGGCTCAAAAGAAAGGGATGGAGGAATATTTACAAAGCAAATGGAGAGCAAAAAAGAAAGCAGGGGTTGCAATCCTAGTCTGATAAAACAGACTTTAAACCAACAATGATCAAAAAAGACAAAAATGGGCATCACATAATGGTAGAGGGATCAATGAAACAAAAAGAGCTAACTATCCTAAATATATATGCACCCAAATACAGGAGCACCCAGATTCGTAAAGCAAGTTCATAGAGACCTACAAAGAGACTTAGACTCCCACACAATAATAGTGGTAGACTTTAACACCTCAGTGCCAGTATTAGAAAGATCAATGAGACAGAATATTAACAAGAATATCCAGGACTTCACTCAGCTCTGGACCAGGCAGACCTAATATATATCTGCAGAACTTCCCACCCCAAATCAACAGAATATACATTCTTCTCAGTACCACATTGCACTTATTCTAATACTGACCATATAAATGGAAGTAAAACACCCCTCAGCAAATGCAAAAGAACATAAATCATAACAAACAGTCTCTCAGACCACAGTGCAATTAAATTAGAAGGTAGGATTAAGACACTCACTCAAAACCTGAGTATAACTACATGGAAACTGAATAACCTGCTCCTGAATGACTACTGGGTAAATAGCAAAATGAAGGCAGAAGTAAAGATGTTCATTAAAAACAATGAGAACAAAGACACAACGTACAGAATCTCTGGGACACAGTTAAAACAGTGTTTAGAGGGAAATTTATAGCACTAAATGCCCATAAAAGCAAACAGGAAAGATCTAAAATCAACACCCTAACATCACATTTAAAACAACTAGAGAAGTAGGAGCAAATAAATTCAAAAGCTAGCAGAAGTTAAGAAATAACTAAGATCAGAGAACTGAAGGAGATAGAGACAAGAAAAACCCTTCAAAAAAATCAATGAATCCAGGAGCTGGATTTTTGAAAAGATAAAAAATATAGACCACTAGCCAGGCTAATACAGAAAAAAAAAAAAAAAAAGAGAAGAATCAAATAGATGCAATAAAAACTGATAAAGGGGATATCACTGCTGATCCCACAGAAATACAAACTACTATCAGAGAATATTATAAACACTGCTATGCAAATAAACTAGAAAATCCCGAAGAAATGGGTACGTTCCTCAAAGCATACACCCTCCCATGACTAAACCAGGAAGAAGTCAAAACCCTTAAGAGACCAATAACAAGGTCTGAAATTGAGGTGGCAATTAATAACCTACCAACCATAAAATGTTCAGGACCAGACACATTCACAGCCAGATTCTACCAGAGGTACAAAGAAGAGCTGGTACCATTCCTTCTGAAACTATTCCAAACAATAGAAAAGGAGGGACTCCTCCCTAACTCATTTTATGAGGCCAGCATCATCCCAATACCAAAACCTGGCAGAGACACAACAAAAAAAGAAAATTTCAGGCCAATATCCCTGATGAACATCGATGCAAAAATCCTCAATAAAGTACTGGGAAACCAAATCCAGCAGCACATGAAAAAGCTTATCCAACACAGTCAAGTCAGCTTCATCCCGGGGTTGCAAGGCTGGTCCAACATAAGCAAAACAATAAACGTAATCCATCACATAAACAGAACCAAAGACAAAAACCACATGATTATCTCAATAGATGCAGAAAAGACCTTCCATAAAATTCAACAGCCCTTCATTCTAAAAACTCTCAATAAACTAGGTATTAATGGAAGATATCTCAAAATAATAAGAGCTATTTATGACAAACCCACAGCCAATGTCATACTGAATGGGCAAAAACTGGAAGCATTCCTGTTGAAAACCGGCACAAGATAAGGATGCCCTCTCTCACCACTTCTATTTAACATAGTATTGGAAGTTCTGGCCAGGGCAATCAGGCAAGAGAAAGAAATAAAGGGTATTCAATTAGGAAAAGAGGAAGTCAAATTGTCCCTGTTTGCAGAGGACATGAATGTATATTTAGAAAACCCCACCATCTCAGTCCAAAATCTCCTTAAGCTGATAAACAACTTCAGCAAAGTGTCAGGATACAAAATCCATGTACAAAAATCACAAGCATTCCTATACACCAATATAACAGATCAACGGAGAGCCAAATCATGAGTAAACTCCAATTCACAATTGCTACAATGAGAATAAAATACCTGGGAAAACAACTTACAATGGATGTGAAGCACCTCTATAAGGATAACTAAAAACCACTGCTCAAGGTAATCAGACAGGACACAAACAAATGTAAAAATATTCCATGCTCATGGCTAGGAAGAATCAATATCATCAAAATGGCCATACTGCCCAAAGTAATTCATAGATTCAATGCTATGCCCATCAAGCTACCATAGACTGTCCTCACAGAATTGGAAAAAACTACTTTCAATTTCATATGGAACCAAAAAAGAGCCCGTATAGCCAAGACAATCCTAAGAAAAAACAACAAAGCTGAAGGCATCACACTACCTAACTTCATACTATACTATAAGGCTGCATTAACCAAAACAGCATGGTACTGCTACCAAAACAGATATATAGACCACTGGAACATAACAGAGGCCTCAGAAATAACTCCACACATATACAACCATCAGATCTTTGACAAAACAAGCAATGGGGAAAGGATTCCCTATTTAATAAATGGTGTTGGGAAAACTGGCTAGCCATATGCAGAAAGCCGAAACTGGATCCCTTCCTTACACATTATACAAAAATTAACTCAAATGATTTAAAGACTTAAACGTAAGACCTAAAACCATAAAAACCCTAGAAGAAAACCTAGGCAATACCATTTAGGACACAGGTATGGGCAAAGACTTCATGACTAAAACACCAAAAACAATGGTAACAAAAGCCAAAATTAACAAATGAGATCTAATTAAATTAAAGAGCTTCTGCCCAGCAAAAGAAACTATCATCAGAGTGGACAGGCAACATACAGAATGGGAGAAAATTTTTTGTGATCTACCCATCTGACAAAAGGCTCATATCCAGAATCTACAAAGAACTTAAACAAATTTACAAACAAACAAACAAACAAAAAAACCAACTTCGTCAAAAAGTGGGCAAAGGATATGAACAGACACTTCTCAAAAGAAGACATTTATGCAGCCAACAAACATATGAAAAAAAGTTGATCATCACTGGTCATTAAAGAAATGCAAATCAAAACCACGATGAGATACCATCTCATGTCAGTTAGAATGGCGATCATTAAAATGTCAGGAAACAACAGATGCTGGAGAGGATGTGGAGAAACAGGAACGCTTTTCCACTGTTAGTTGGAGTGTAAATTAGTTCAATCATTCTGGAAGACAGCGTGGTGATTTGTCAAGGATCTAGAACTAGAAATACCATTTGACCCAGCAATCCCATTACTGGGTATATACCCAAAGGATTATAAATCATTCTATTGTAAAGACACATATGCATGTATTTTTATTGCAGCACTATTTCCTACTTTTGCTATCTCTCTTCATTCATGAAGTTTCTTTGGAGATAGACCTAGCTTATCCTCCAGGAAAGTATTTTGCATGAGGCCAGTTACTCAGTACTCTTAAGTTTCTCTAAACTGAAAATAATTTTTAAAGTGCCTGGGTTCCCTAAAATATTAAAAATAAGACCCATTAACCATATGATTAATTATATGATCCAGTGATCCTAATTCTGGGTAAATATCCAAAAAAAAACCACAAAAAACAAAAAACAAAACCGAAAGCAAGGTCTCACAGTGATATTTGTACACTCACGTTCATAGCAGCATTATGCACAATAGCCAAAAGGTGAAAGTAACCCAAGTGTTTATCAATGAATAAATGGATAAACAAGATGTGGTATTTACATACAATCTTTTTTTTTTTTTTTTTTTTTTGTGAGACAGTCTCACTCTGTCACCCAGGCTGGAGTGCAGTGGTGCGATCTCGGCTCACTGCAACCTCTGCCTCCCAGGTTCAAGCAATTATCCTGTCTCAGCCTCCCAAGTAGCTGGGATTACACAGGCACCCGCCACCATGTCTGACTAATTTTTTTTTGTATTTTTAGTACAGATGGGCTTTCACTGTGTTAGCCAGGCTGGTTTCGAACTCCTGATCTCAAGTGAGCCGCCTGCCTCAGCCTCCCAAAGTGTTAGGATTACAGGCATGAGTCACCGCACCCGGCCTTAATGGAATATTATTCAGCTTTAAAAATGTAGGAAATCCTGTCATATGCTACAAAGTGGATGAAACTTGAGGACATTATTCAGTCCCCAAAAGAAAAATACTCCAGTTATATGCAGTGTCTAATGTAATTAAATTCATAGAAAATAGAATGGTGGCTACCCGGGGCCAAAAAGAGAGGAAAGTGGAGAATCGTTCTTTAATGCATACGGAGTTTCAATTTTGCAAAATGAAAAAGTTCTGGAGATCTGTCACACAACAATGTAAATATACTTAACACTACCTAAGTGTACACTTAAAAATGATTAAAATGGTAAATTTTTATATTATCTGGTCTTTACCCCGATTTTTAAAAAAAGTCCCTAGACCTCATGTTTCTTTCTAGCTGCACCTGTTTTGGAAGAACTTTCCATGATCACTAACATCTCTTTTTTATCTCCCACTCCCTCTTCAACCCACTACCATCTGACTTCTGCCCTTGTTCAGGTTGTCAATGACCATTCTACTAAACCTGCTCTTGCTAAGGTTGTCAACCTCCCTATATGTTTATGCTTAGTATACTCAACTGAGAGTACTGGGTTCTGCTCACCACTTATTTCTAGAAGCTCTTACATCCTTTGGTTTCTGTGAGGCTTCGCCTTGTTCTTTGACAGACAACTGACAACTTTAAGTCTTTTTTTTTTTTTTTGCTGCCTTTTTTCCTTCATAAATGCTTGACCTGCTGCTTTTTGTGTCTTTACAGTTCTTTATAGATTTCTTATGAAAGCTCAACTAAACCTGAAGTACCAACTATCAAATTTATCTCCGATCAGATCTCTCTCTGCCTGGTCAATTCTATCTGAATGCCCCATAGGCTCTTCTAAACTTAACTTCTCAAATTAAACTCATCATCCCTCCTCTGTGTTCCCTTGCTCAACGATATTTATCCCCAAATTCTATTCTGAAATCTGGGAGTCATAGTAGAATCCTAATTCTCCTTTATGCTCTACATGAAATTAGTCAAAAAGTTCTATTGATTATAAGCCCCATTAATTCTCAAAATTCATCTCAACTGTCACTGCTTTAGTTTAGATTTTCATCACCCACTGCCTTCAAGCTGGTGTCTCTGTCTCCAATTTCGTCTTCCTCAAATTAATCTACCATGTTGTGTTACAGAGATCAGAAAAGTTAAGTCTGACCATGAAGCTGGCCTACTTAAAAATCTTCAGTAGCTTACTGTTGCTCTAAGGGTAAACTCTCTACTCCCTAACATTCAGCATACCAAAGGCCCTGTGCTCCCTGGATGACTCCACTCTGGATTCAGCTATACTGTTTTTGTAATTCCCAGCAAGGTGCCATTAATGGCTTTGTTTGTGCTCTTCCCTCTGCCTGGACTGTCTTTCCCTGTCTGCTTGGCTAAGCTCCCTTCATAATTTGGCTTAGGTATCCCCCATTCACGCTCCCACAACATCCGATGCTATGCTGTGAGCACTACTGTGTCCGGTCCCTCACTATATCTAGTTCTTCCAAGGCAGGTACTAAATTCTTCATCCCTGCACTCCGCGCCCTAGCACCATGCCTTTTCGTGAATCACTCCCTGGTTGGGGGTACTGGGGTGTATGTGTATGCGCATGTGCGTATATGCGCACTTGAACGGAGAGTGAATTTGAATTTTGGCTGGGCACACGGCGCAGTGAAGACACGAAAGGGGCACTATTTTAACTCAACCTTTTCCCGTGATCACCACCGAAATTACTGATCAGTCAATCACCTCAGATCTCTCAAGCAGTCCAGCCTACGCACCAGTACTCCACCTCTGCGCCTGCGCGGGGAGGGTAAGGCGGGGCCAGCAACTTCCTCAGGGGGAGGGAGAGTGCACAGTGGAGCCGCCAGTTGAGAACGACTCTGATCCGGCTCAGCTTTCCAATCAGCTGCGGAAGGAGCCACGCTTTCTGGTTTGCAACATGGCGGCCACCAGTGGAACTGATGAACCGGTGAGACGCTGCTCTGGGGTCGGGTGAGTGGGGAGGTCCAGCCAGGTGGAGCCTTTTTTTTTTTCTTTTTTGAGACAGGGTGTCACTCAGTCGCCCAGGCTGGAGCGCAGTGGTGGGATCACGGCTCACTGCAGCCTCGACCTCCGGGATTCAGGTCTTCCGCCCACCTCAGCCTCCCGAGGAGCTGGGACTACGGGCCCGTGCCACCAGGCCCAGCTAATTTTTTTTTTGTATTTTTTGTAGAGACGGGGTTTCGCCATGTCACCCAGGCTGGTCTCAAACTCCTGGGCTCAGGCGATCCGCCCGCCTCCAGCCTCCCAAAGTGCTGGGATTACAGGCACGAGCCACCGTGCCCGGCCTTGGGTGGAGCCTTGAACTCTTTTTCCCCCTTTCTAGGTTTCCGGGGAGTTGGTGTCTGTGGCACATGCGCTTTCTCTCCCAGCAGAGTCGTATGGCAACGATGTGAGTATGACTCACCCATAGCTCCCACCCACTCAGCTAGCCTGGGATCTCTGCAGGACCTGCCGCTAAGTTACAACTTCATGTCCTGATAATCTACCGCAGACCCTCTCCGCTTACACCAGAAACCGCACCTGCGTTCAATTCGTTTTAATCTTAGTACACAAACGCAGGACTAACGCCTGTGAAAGTGGTTCCCCAAGTTGGCCACGCTTTAGAATTACTGGGGAGCTTTTAAACATCCCGCTGCCTAGATTGCTGTTCATACCATCTAAATCAGAATGCCTGGGGAATGAGAGCCAAGAATCAGTATTTTTAAAGGGTCTCTGAGGGATTCCATCATGCAGCAAAGTTGGACTGGCTTATGTGTGTCTGGTTTAGAAAATTACTGAGAAAGTATATGACGTATTTTCCAAAACAAGACAAGGGGATGTGAGAATAGTAAAAACACCCAAATAAGAATGTGATACATATAATGAGTGGGTCAGGCCATAAGATCCAAATAATTTAGCTGAAGGAGAAATCCCTAAGGAGTCAAGGCAGTAGAAGACTTGACTGAGGAAATGGAGCTTTAACTGTATCCTCCAAGTGTAGGTGGACAAAGGACATGGACTGGCAGGTAGGAAAAGTGCATGGTCTAAGGCATGGAGATAACAAATGCAAATGGCTTTTTCTGGAGTCAGTGAAATAGCTCGCTCTCGTTGGAATGGGAGATTCCAGTGGAACAGGTGGGTGCTTGGTAAGACTTACTGTAACCTTGATCTGTTTCATGTGCTAATTCATTTCTAGGTGTTACAGTATGGGGAATTGGCTGGCAAACAAAAATGATTACGACATGCTTCAATCTTAAAAATGAAAAGTAATTTTCATCTTGATTCTTTGTTCACCCAACAACTCAGTGGAATTGATGGGTGTATTATTTCAGTTTTACAATGATTTAACTCAATCCCGAGAAGGTGATTTGTCTACTGCTTTATTTAGTCTCCCAGCTTTCACTAGCAGCTGGGAAAAGATAGGCAGTGGCTCACTCTGTTCATTACACTGTGTAGGTAGCTTCTTTTGGTTGTCATACGGACAAAAGAATTATTGTCCAAATTTATTACTCCAGTTTTTATCATTTGACAGTAACATCAAGTTTGGTAGCCCTCTTGAGCATTAACTAGACATCCACATACTTCCTTAATTTGTTATTCAGTAGTAGGATGGGGAGATTTATGACCTGGCATTCTTCACTCCTTTGCAGCCTGATATTGAGATGGCTTGGGCCATGAGAGCAATGCAACATGCTGAAGTCTATTACAAGGTGAGTTGTCTGTCTTCATCATTAAGCAGAATTAAACATGTAATTATAGCATATGATGCTCTGCTTATCACTATTCTCAGCAAGTTAAACAGTTGTGTTTTGGAGATAGTTTTTATTAATGTAAGTTCTTACCCACAGACAACAGAGGAGTGAAGGCAAATTTGTTTCTACAATGAGTTCTGCTGCTTTACCCAGTGTTGTAATGCTAACTGACAAGAGGGCGTCTGGCCCATACATAGTAGGCACTTAATAAATGTTTGTTGAATGAACGAGCAATCCATGGAGGGCAATAGCCAGGCAGTACTATGGTTAAATAAGCCAACTGCCAAATTGGTGGAAGAGATTGTAATAATATGTTATGGCCTTAAACTGTCATGATTTCATCCAGGATGTAGGCTGTCGACACTTCTTGAAGAGATCTTCTGCCCTGAGAACCATAAAGGTTTTCTGGCGGGAATGGGGAAGATAGTAAAGTAAAGTATAGTAAATTACAAACTAGCATCTGTATGTTGTCTTACTGTTTGGCAGCTGATTTCATCAGTTGACCCACAGTTCCTGAAACTCACCAAAGTAGATGACCAAATTTACTCTGAGTTCCGGAAAAATTTTGAGACCCTTAGGATAGATGTATTGGACCCAGAAGAACTCAAGTCAGAATCAGCCAAAGAGGTAAAAATTCTCTTTCTTAAATATTACTTAGCATTTAACCAACAATTTTTGATTGTGAATATGTTTTTTTACATTTAACCTCTTTTTTTGTTTAAGAAAAATATGTGAAGAACCAGAACTACTTTTCTAGTTTTAATCAACTAAGTTAGGAAATGAATGTTTTTCCAGTTTATGGACTTTTCATGTTGTTGAGTCTATTTTTTTCTCCTTTTTGTCTTGGATATTTTAAATCTCCACCCATCAGCCCTTTCAGAGGAGGATGGATCAGTTTATTTAAGTCGTATAGCCAGAAGACTTGGATGGGGAGTGGCAAATAGGGTATAGGAAGGTGTTTTGATTCTCTGGATTTAAGTTCATGTGATTACAGGCCATGGATAACTGGAAAACTTTTGTTTTTCATTGCTTATGTGATTATCCTATATTTTGATAGGATACTAACACTTTTACAGTTAGGAAAAAAAATTTTTCCTTGAGAGTAAACCCTTGGCTAATGAAGAATCTAAAGTTTGTTTGTTTGTTTTTTTTTTGATATAGGGTCTCACTCTGTTGCCCAGGCCATCTCAGCTCACTACAACCTCCACCTCTCAGGCTCAAGCAGTCCTCCTGCTTCAGCTTCCCTAGTAGGTGGGACTGCAGGTATATGCTACCATGCCCAGCTAATATTTTGTATTTTTTGGTAGAGGCGGGGTTTCACCTTGTTGACCAGGCTGGTCTTAAACTCCTGAGCTCAAGCGATCTGCCTGCCTCGGCCTTTCAAAGTGCTGGGATTATAGGCGCGAGCCACCGCACCCAGCCAAGAATCTACACTTTTAACTTCTAGCAGGCAGTTAGTGATCTTTGTCTTTGGAAAATTGTCACTACTGAATGGACTTCTTTATTAAAATCATTTGTGTTTTAGTGGGGATAGATGACCATTTTGGGCTGAACTGACGAATAACTTCAAAACAAAACAATTTACTTAAGAAATCATATTTTAATTCTGTAGCAAATGATTTATGTATTTTTCAAGTAAAATATTGTTCATCTTGGGAAATACCAGTCTAAAGACACAGTAGGTAGCACAAAAACGCATTGCTAGTTTCACTGTGAAACCAACAATCACCTCATTCCTAGTCTCACTGTGATTATTTTCCTTACTGGGGAAATGGAAGTCCCTCTCCTGGCCTTAGTACATCAACCTCTTGCATTTGTCAGCTAAAGCATTGTATTTGCCTTTATAGAAGTGGAGGCCATTCTGCTTGAAGTTTAATGGGATTGTTGAAGACTTCAACTATGGTACTTTGCTGCGACTAGATTGTTCTCAGGGCTATACTGAGGAAAACACCATCTTTGGTGAGTTTCTTCCCTCTGGAATTGTTTCTCTATAAGGAGACTGAACAGTCTGGTTTTACTGATGAATCAGTGACACGTATAGTTAGGTCACCTTATCTTGTTTCATCTTTAAAGATCTTGTTGCTATTTTTTACGTAACTTGAAGATAGTTAAGTATTTTCAATCTCATTAATATGAGATTGGAATTAAAGGTCTCTGAAGTTTATGACTATACTCGAATGGTTTGCATGTTATTTCAATTTTGTCAGATTTCCAGCATATTTAGGGAGCAGGCCAGGCACAGTGTCTCATGCCTTGTAATCCCAGCACTTTGGGAGGCTGACATGGGCGGATCACTTGAGCTGAGGATTTTGAGACCAGCCTGGGCAACATAGGGAGATCCCATCTCTACAAAAACATTTAAAAAATTAGCCAGGTGTAGTTGTAGTGGTGAGTGTTTGTAGTTCCAGCTATTCAGGAGACTGAGGCAGGAGGATTGCTTGAACCAGGGAAATTGAGGCTGCAGTAAGCTGTGATTGTGCCACTGCAGTCCAGCCCTGGTCATCAGAGTGAGACCCTGTCTCAAAAAAAAGAGATTTAGGGAATAAACTGAGAGTAGGATGATAATCAATTCTGTTCATTTTTCAGCCCCCAGGATACAATTCTTTGCCATTGAAATTGCTCGGAACCGGGAAGGCTATAACAAAGCTGTTTATATCAGTGTTCAGGACAAAGAAGGAGAGAAAGGAGTCAACAATGGAGGAGAAAAAAGAGCTGACAATGGAGAAGAAGAGAACACCAAGAATAGAGGAGAGAAAGGAGCTGATAGTGGAGAAGAAAAAAAGGAAGGAATCAACAGAGAAGACAAAACTGACAAAGGAGGAGAAAAAGAGAAAGAAGCTGACAAAGAAATCAACAAAAGTGGTGAAAAAGCTATGTAAGGTATACAGGGAACAGCACTCTAGAAGCTTTGACTTAATTGAGTCTACAAGTGCCACGGTGCTACTTGCATAGACCCCTTTGGTGAAATGTAAATTCATGTACAATTGAAGGATACTCAGGAGGACATCTTTCTAGTCTAACAGTCAGGAACTGCTCTGGTCATTCCCTTGTATGAACTGTTCTAAAGACTATTAGTGGGGTGTTAATTGATTTTTCCTGGTATACTGTTTCTTGGATGACACCACTGGTCAAGTAAGAAATTTGTAAATAAATTTCTTTTGGTTCTTATTATCTATATCTGTGACTGATTTTAAAAAGGTATTTGACACTTGAAATTTTTTTCAAATATATAATCTCATCACCATGTCTTATATATAATAATTTACTCCTGTTTCTTACTGCATCTCACTGTTTCCTGTAGTAAAGTTCTCTAAACTTGTTAAGTTATACCCGGTGTTGGGATTAGAAGTCCTTACGTAAGAATTGACTCTTAATCTCTGACTATAACTCCCTGATTTCTTTGCTATATATGACTAAAGATTTGATAAATATCTGCAACCTGAACCTGTCAGACTAGTGAATGCAGCCCAGTTCATGTTAGAAGAATTAGAAGAGCAAGAGACTGGACATGCTTCAGTGGGCTGGCTTAGCTGCTTTTTTTTGAGGCCGGAGTCTCACTCTGACTTCCAGGCTGGAGTGCAGTGGCGCGATCTCAGCTCACTACAACCTTGGCCTCCTGGGTTCAAGTGATTCTCCTGCCTTAGCCTCCCAAGTAGCTGGGGACACAGTGCACACCTGCCCAGCTAATTTTTTGTATGTTTAGTAAGGCAGATTCTGTGAAGAAAGTGGATGAAGTAGCTTGATGGGGATAGCATTAAATCAGAATTACTTTGAGCAGTATGGCCATTCTTTTTTGAGGGGCAGTCTGGCTCTGTTGCCCAGGCTGGAGTGCAGTGGCGGGATCTCAGCTCACTGGCCCGCCTCACGGGTTTCCATTCCTGCTGCATAAAGCTCCTGAGTGGCTGGACTACGAGCCCATGCCTGTGGCCGTGCCCCAGTAGAGCCGAGGACTGCATTATTAGCCAAGTGGTCTCGATCTCTGCGAACGATCCATCGTGCAGGCTCCCCAAAGTGCTGGGATTACAGGCTTGAGGCGGCGGCAGCCATTTTCATTATATTGATTTTTTTCTCTCCATGAGCATGGAATGTTTTTCCATCTGTTTGTGTCCTCTCTTATTTTCTAGAGCAGTGGTTTGTTGTTCTCCTTGAAGAGGTCCTTCACATCCCTTGTAAATTGTATTCCTAGGTATTTTATTCTCTTTGTAGCAATTGTGAATGGTAGTTCACTCATGATTTGTCTGTTTGTCTATTTTTGGTTTATTAGTGATTTTTGCACATAGATTTTGTATCCTGAGACTTTGCTGAAGTTGCTTATCAGCTTAAGGAGATTTTGGGCTGAGATGTTGGGGTTTTCTAAATATACAATCGTGTCATCTGCAGACAGAGACAATTTGACTTCCTGTCTTCCTATTTGAAAATGCTTTATTTCTTTCTCTTGGCTGATTGCCCTGACCAGAGCTTCCAATACTACGTTGAATAGGAGTGGTGAGAGAGGGCATCCTGGTCTTGCGCCGATTTCCAAAGGGGATGCCTCCAGCTTTCATCCATTCAGTATGATATTGGCTGTTGGATTATCATAAATAGCTCTTATTATTTTGAGATATGTTCCATTTCCATCAATACCTAGTTTATTGAGAGTTTTTAGCATGAAGGAGTGTTGAATTTTATGGAAGGTCATTTCTGGATCTAATGAGATAATCATGTGTTTTTTGTCATTGGTTCTGTTTATGTGATGGATTACGTTTATTGATTTGCATACATTGAACCAGCCTTGCAACCCCGGGATGAAGCCGACTTGATCGTGGTGGATAAGCTTTTTGATGTGCTGCTGTATTCGGTTTGCCAGTATTTTATTGAGGATTTTCCCATCGATGTTCCTCAGGGATATTGGCCTAAAATTGTCTTTTTTTGTTGTGTCTCTGCCAGGCTTTGGTATCAGGATGATGTTGGCCTCATAAAATGAGTTAGGGAGGAGTCCCTCTTTTTCTGTTGTTTGGAGTAGTTTCAGAAGGAATGGTACCAGTTCTTCTTGGTACCTCTGGTAGAATCTGGCTGTGAATCTGTCTGGTCCTGGACTTTTTTTGGTTTCTAGGCCATTGATTACTGCCTCAATTTCAGACCTTGCTATTGGTCTATTCAGGGATTCGACTTCTTCCTGGTTTAGACTTGGGAGGGTGTATGTGTCCAGGAATTTATCCATTTCTTCTAGGTTTTCTAGTTTATTTGCATAGAGGTCTTTTTAGTATTCGCTGATGGTAGTTTGTATTCCTGTGGGATCAGTGGTGATATCCCCTTTATCATTTTTTATTGCGTCTATTTGATTCTCTCTCTTTTCTTCTTTATTAGTATGGCTAGCAGTCTATTTTGTTGATCTTTTCAAAAAACCAGCTCCTGGATTCATTGATTGTTTGAAGGGTTTTTTGTTTCTCTGTCACCTTCAGTTCTGCTCTGATCTTAGTTATTTCTTGTCTTTAGTTATCTTTTGAATTTGTTTTATCTTCCTTCTCTAGTTCTTTTAATTGTGATGTTAGGGTGTCGAGTTTAGATCTATCTATCCTGCTTTCTCTTGTGGGCATTTAGTGCTATAAATTTCCCTCTAAATACTGTTTTGGCTGTGTCCCAGAGATTCTGGTATAGTTGTGTCTTTTTTCCCATTGGTTTCAAAGAACATCTTTATTTCTGCCTTCTTTTTGTTATTTTTCCAGTAGGCATTCAAGAGCAAGTTGTTCAGTTTCCATGTAGTTGTGTGGTTTTGAGTGAGTTTCTTAATCCTACCTTCCAATTTGATTGCACCGTGGTCTGAGAGACTGTTTGTTATGATTTTCATTCTTTTGCATTTGCTGAGGAGTTTTTACTTCCAATTATGTGGTCAATTTTAGCATAAGTGTGATGTGGTTCTGAGAAGAATATATTTTCTGTTGATTTGGGGTGCAGAGTTCTGCAGATGTCTGTTAGGTCTGCTTGTTCCAGAACTGAGTTCAAGCCCTGAATATTCTTGTTAATTTTCTGTCTCATTTATCTTTCTAATATTGACAGTGGGGTGTTAAAGTCTACCAGTATTATTCTGTGGGAGTCTAAGTCTTTGTAGGTCTCTGTGAATTTGCTTTGTGAAACTGGGTTGCTCCTTATTGGGTGCATATCTATTTAGGATAGCTAGCTCTTTTTGTTGCATTGATCCCTTTACCATTATGTAATACCCTTCTTTGTGTCTTTTGGTCTTTGTTGGTTTAAAATCCGTTTTATCAGAGACTAGCATTGGAACCCCTGCTTATCTTTGCTTTCCATTTGCTTTGTAAATATTTCTTCATCCCTTTATTTTGAGCCTATGTGTGTCCTTGCACGTGAGATGGGTCTCCTGAATTCCGCACACTGATGGGTCTTGACTCTATCCAATTTGCCAGTCTGTGTCTTTTAATTGGGGCATTTAGCCAGTTTACATTTAAGGTTCATATTTTTAATGTGTGAAATTGATTCTGTCTTTATGATGCTGGCTGGTTATTTTGCCCGTTAGTTGATGCAGTTTCTTCATAGTGTCGATGGCCTTTACAATTTCGTATGTTTTTGCAGTGAGTAGTACCGGTTGATCCTTTCCATGTTTAGTGCTTCCTTCAGGAACTCTTGTAAGGCATGCCTGGTGGTGACAAAATCTCTCAGCACTTGCATGTCTGTAAAGGATTTTTTCTTTTTCACTTATGAAGCTTAGTTTGGCCGGATATGAAATTCTGGGTTGAAAATTCTTTTAAGAATGTTGAGTACTGCCCTCTATTCTCTTCTGGCTTGTAGCGTTTCTGCAGAGAGATCCAGTGTTAATCTGATGGGTTTCCCTTCGTGGGTAACCTGACCTTTCTCTCTGGCTGCCCTTAACATTTTTTCCTTCATTTCAACCTTGGTGAACCTGACGATTATGTGTCTTGGAGTTGCTCTTCTCGAGGAGTATCTTAGTGGTGTTCTCTGTATTTCCTGAATTTGATTGTTGGCCTCTCTTGCTCGTTTGGGAAAGTTCTCCTGGATAATATCCTGAAAAGTGTTTTCCAACTTGGTGCCATTTTCCCCATCACTTTCAGGTACACCAATCAATCATAGGTTTGGTCTTTTCACATAATCCCATATATCTTGGAGTCTTTGTTTACTTCTTTTCATTCTTTTTTCTCTCATCTTGTCTTCACACTTTAAATTGATCTTCAATCTCTGATAGCCTTTCTTTTGCTTGATCTATTTGACTATTGATCCTTGTGTATGCTTCACGAAGTTCTCGTGCTGTGTTTTTTAGCTCCATCAGGTCATTTATGTTCTTCCCTAAACTGGTTATTCTAGTTAGCAATTCCTCTAAACTTTTTTCAAGATTCTTAGCTTCCTTGCATTGGGTTAGAACATGCTTCTTTAGCTCAGAGGAGTTTATTATTACCCACCCTCTAAAGCCTACTTCTGTCAGTTTGTCAAACTCATTCTCCATCTAGTTTTGTTCCCTTGCTGGGGAGGAGTTGTGATCCTTTGAAGGAGAAGAGGCATTCTGGTTTTTGGAATTTTCAGCCTTTTGTGCTGGTTTTTTCTCCTCTTTGTGCATTTATCTACCTTTGCTGTTTGATGTTGGTGACCTTTGGATGAGGTTTCTGTCTAGACGTCCTTTTTGTTGATGTTGATGCTATTCCTTTCTGTTTTTTAGGTTTCTTTCTAACAGTCAGCCCTCTCTCCTGCAGGTCTGCTGTAGTTTGCTGGAAGTCCACTCCAGACTCTTATCTGCCTGGATATCACCAGCAGAGGCTGCAGAACAGCATAGATTGCTGCCTCTTCCTTCTTCTGGAAGCTTCATCCCAGAGGGCACCCGCCAGATGCCAGCCGGGGCGCTCCTGTATGAAGTGTCCATCAACCCCTGCTGGGAAGTGTCTCCCAGTCAGGACGCAAAGGGATCAGGGACCCACTTGAGGAGGCAGTCTGTTTCTTAGCAGAGCCTGAGCGCTGTGCTGGGAGATCCACTGCTCTCCAGAACTGTCAGGCAGGAACTTTTAAGTCTGCTGAAGCTGCACCCACAGTTGCTCCCTTCCCCAGGTGCTCTGTCCCAGGGAGATGGGAGTTTTATCTATAAGCGCCTTACTGGGGCTGCTGTCTTTCTTTGAGAGATGCCCTGCCCCGAGAGGAGGAATCTAGAGAGGCAGTCTGGTTACAGTGACTTTGCTCAACTTCAGTGGGCTCCACCCAGTTCAAATTTACGGGAGGCTTTGTTTACCCTGTGAAGGGAAAACCACCTATTGAAGCCTCAGTAATGGCAGATGTCCTTCCCCCCAAGCTTGAGAGTCCCAAGTCGACTTCAGACTGCTGTGCTGGTGGTGAGAAATCAAGCCAGTGGATCTTAGCTTTCTAGGCTCTGTGGGGGTGGGATCTGCTGAGCTAGACTACTTGGCTGCCTGGCTTCAGTCCCCTTTCCAGGGGAGTGAACGGTTTTATCTCACTGGTGTTCCAGGCGCCACTGGTGTTTGAAAAAATACTCCTACAGCAGCTGCTTGTGTGCCCAAAAAGTATTCCAGTTTTGTGCTTGAAACCCAGGTCCCTGGTAGTGTAGGCACTGGAGGGACTCTCCTGGTCTCCAGGTTGCAAAGACCATGTGAAAAGCATAGTATCTTGGCCTGAGTGTACCATTCCTCAGGGCACAGTCCCTCATGGCTTCCCTTGGCTAGGGGAGGGAGTTCCCCACCCCTTTCCCTTCCCAGGTGAGGCAATGCCCCGCCCTGCTTCGGTTTGCCCTCCACGGGCTGCACCCAATGTCTAACCAGTCCCGATGAGTTGAGCTGGGTACCTCAGTTGGAAATGCAGAAATCAGCTGCCTTCTGTGTTGATCTCGCTTAGAGCTACAGACCGGAGCTGTTCTTATTCGGCCATCTTGCCAGCCACCATCTAATGGCTTTTAAGAGTACATGCTTCAGTTATCTCCACATGTATATAAAAGTTTATTCATTACCTCATAGACACACTGAGCTTGATTGTTGAAACTGGTTAGAAGAAACCACAATATTTATAGTACATACAGTAAATACAAGGCTAACCACAGCATCATGATGCAAGAAAGGATTTACTGAGCAGAGAAGGGAAAAATGAGGCCTTTTTATTCCAGTGGACACAGGGAAAAAATAAAAATGAAAACTAATTGACAAGTTATGCCCTAGGCAAGAGCTGAACTGTAGATGCATATATCTAGCAGCAACAATTGTGCACAAAGCAAATAGGTTTCTCCATGAATTGTCTTTGGCAAATTCTTAAAAATATTTAAAACATTTGTTAGAGTCTTCATTTTATGAAAATGTCTTTTTTAAAAGGGGTAGGACAATGTTAAATACTTCATACTAGACAGACTTTGTTATTAAGAACTTTTACTGTATTAACTTTTTCTAGTTCATATGTTACTAAATATTCACAAAAGTGCATTCATATACATTGCTTGAGGCTGAGGAAGAATAAAGATTATTGGTCACATACAGCTGTGCCCCTGTTGGCCTTTTCCAGGTAGCTCACCAGTAAGAAAATGTGCCTATTGACTTCTCTCTGATTGGTTTTAGAGAATAAGAAACATGCAGTTGAAAGTCAGAGTGCTTTAAAGCAAGAGGCATCTGTCCAAAGACTGGGTGATGAAATCTGGGGAAAGGGAGGGAAATACACAGAATACTGCAGCTGCACTGTAAGGGGCCAGGAATTCAAGGCAGTATCCAAAGTTAGAGGTGAAGGAGTGGGCAGAATGGTGCTCTGGTGTGGTAGGCAATTGTTAAGATGGACTTAAGGTAATCACCGCTTGGCATACATGTTCTTTATAATTCCCATCTGTTTCAGTGTGGGCATGACTTGTGAATATGAAGAAATTTTATTCCTGTGATTAAGTTACTGATCATTTTATTTTGAGTTAATCAAAGAGGAGATTATCCTGAGTGGATCTTGCCTAATCAGGTGAGCTCTTAGACAAGTGGCCACAGCAGATGTTCTCATGTTGGCCTTGAAGAAGCAAACAGCCATGTTGTGAGAAGAGGGTATTTTGTGGTAAGGACGTGAGAGTGGCTCTCTAGGACCTGAGATTGTTCCCTGTCTGACAACAAGAAAACAGGATTTCACTCTTAAGTTGCAAGTAATTGAATTCTGCCAACAACCAGTGAGCTTGTAGAAGACCTCAAGCCTCAGATGAAATTGATACCATGACTTCAGCCCTGTGAGATCCTGAACAGAGGACTCAGTTAAACTGTACCTGGACTTCTGACCCATAGGACTGTGAGATAATAAATGGGTGCTGTCTTAAGCCACTAATTACATGGCAATTTTTTTACAGAGCAATAGAAAACGACCACAGACTTTGGTACTTGGAGTGGAGTGTTGCTGTAACAAATGCCTAAAATGTGAAAGGGAGCTTTGAAATCAGGTACTGAATCGAGGCTGGAAGAATTTTGAGGAGCATGATAGAGAAAGCCCCAATTGTCTTAAACAGACTTTCAGTAGAAATAAGGACTTTAAGGATGCTGCTGATGAGGGCTCAGAAAGAAGTAAGGAACAGATTATTGGAAAGTAGAGGAAGGGGGATTGTAGCATTGTAGTTAGAGAGCAGGAAATTTGAGATTTGAGCCCTTGTTCTGAATTATTTGAAAGATGTTATTTGGGCTTACCATAAGTGTGCAAACAACTATTTATTCAGAATGTGGTAGCATTCCAATAAGACATCTTTTGGAGGCAGGGAAAAGGCAAAGACTAACTTTTACACTTGCAGCAGGGAAAACTGCAGCCATATTTAAGTTTTAAGTCACAGAATTTGTGACAATTTGTTACATCAATAATAGGAAATTAATAAAGACATGCTGAGCACTACCCCAAAAGTAGAGACATTGACTGAACTGTCTTTGTTTAATTTGAAACTATAAACACAGGGATATGTTGTACCAGAGGACTGAAGGCATAACCTACATACAAAGTGAGCTTGAATGATTGTAAACCATTTTTAACTTACTCTCCACAGGAACTCCCATAGCTGAGTTTGTGTGTGTCGGGTGGTATTGATATAACTGGAAGTTCTCTAAATTTACCTTTATGGACAATAGGATTCTTATTAAAGAGAATGTGCTAATTTGAAGCTTATATATACATATTAATAAAACTCAACAGTAACGTCATCAATTGTATAGAACTTGGACCAGGAAAATATTTTTCTGGGGAAAAGTATTTTATCATTAACATTGTTTAAAATTGCCAGAGCATGATGAAAATTTAAGCAGACAAGGTTTTTGTTGTTTTTTCTGTTTTTAAATTTTCTACAGAGAATACACCTTTTTTATAGCCTGCACTCAGTGCGGACAATTCTCATTACCCAACTTTGCTACATCATTATTGTTTTCACAAATTCGTCATTCAGATAAATAGCATCATAACTGATTGTTCAAAAATAAAAACATGTATGTATGTTATGTAAATGGTCATTTTGCCTTGCCTAAATGTTTCTATCTCTAGAATTGTGAAAATATTACAACTGTCAATATGTTGTTGGTTTCCTGAATTACACTGCTGCCACTTGACTATATAACTGGCTAGTTTTTGAAATGTTTTAAATTTTGGATTCAGGGGACACATGTGCAGGTTTGTTACTTGGGTATATTGCATGATGCTCAAGTTTGGAGTATAGATAGTCCCATCACCTGAATAGTGAACATAGTACCCAATAGGTAGTTTCTTAGCACATAACCTCCTCTTTTACTCTCCCCCTCTAGTAGTCCCCAGTGTCTGTTGTTCTCATCTTTATGTTTAGCTCCTGCTTACAAGTGAGACCACGTTGCTGCAAAGGACATGATTTCATTCTTTTTTATGGCTGTGTAGTATTTCATGGTGTATATGTGCCACATTTTCCTTATCCCCACCACCATTGATGGGCATATAGGTTGATTTTACATCTTTGCTATTGTGAATAGTGCTGCTATGAACATATGAATGCATGTGGCTCTTTGATAGAATAATTTTTTTTTGAGACAAGAGTCTTACTCTGTTGCCCAGGCTGGAGTGCAGTGGCATGATCTTGGCTCACTGCCATCTTCACCTCACAGGTTCAAGTGATTCTCATGCCTCAACCTCCTGAGTAGTTGAGATTACAGGCATGCACCACCACGCCTGGCTAATTTTTGTATTTTCAGTAGAGATTGGGTTTCACCATGTTGGCCAGGCTGGTCTCAAACTCCTGGCCTCAAGTGATCCACCCACCTTGGCCTCCCAAAGTGCTGGGATTACAGGTATGAGCCACCAAACCTGGCCTAGAACAATTTATTTTCCTTTGGTACATACCCATTGATGGAATTGCTGTGTTGAATGGTAATTCTAAATTCTTTGAGAAGCCTCTAAGCTGCTTTCCACAATGACTGAACTAATTTACGTTCCCACCAGCAGTGTATACATATTCCCTTTTATCCACAGTCTTACCAACATCTGTTATTTTTTTACTTCTTCATAGCCATTCTGACTGGTGCGAGGTGGTATCTCATTGTGATTTTCATTTTTCTGATGATTAATGATGAGCTTTTAAAAATATATTTGTTGGCTACTTGTATGTCTTTTTCTGAGAAGTGTCCGTTCGTGCCTTTGCCCACTTTTTCATGAAGTTATTGGTTTCTCGCTTGTTCAATTGTTTAACTTCCTTATAGATTCTGGATATTACACCTTTGTCAGATGCAGCTTGTGAATATTTTCTTCCATCCTGTAGGTTGCCTGTTTACTTTGTTAATAGTTTCTTTTGGTGTGCAGAAACTCTTTAATTAGGTCCCAATTGTTAATTTTTGTTTTTGTTGCAATTGCTTTTGAGGACTTAGTCATAAATTCTTTACCAAAGCTGATATCTAGAAAGGAATTTCCTAGATTTTCTTTTAGGATTTTTATAGTAAGAGGTCTTAAATTTAAATGTTTTATCCAACATGGTTAATTTTTGTGTATGGTAAAAGGAAGGGGTTGTTTCATTCTTCTGCATAGGGCTAGCCAGCTATTCCAGCACCATTTATTGACTAGAAACTTCTTTCCCCATTTCTTGTTTTTATCAACTTATTGAAGATCAGTTAGTTGTAGGTGTGCAGCTTTATTTCTGGGTTCTCTTATTCTGTTTCATTGGTCTATGTGTCTGTTTTTGTACCATTACCATGCTATTTTGGTTACTGTTGCCTTGTAGTATGGTTAGAAGTTGTGTAATGTGATGCCTACTGCTTTTTTATTTTTGCTTAGGATTGCTTTCACTATTCAGGCTCTTTTTTGGCTTCATTTGGAATTTTTTTCTATTTTTGTGAAAAATGATGTTGGTGTTTTGATAGTGTTGAATCTGTGGATTGCTTTGTGTAGTATAGCCATTTAAACAACATTGATTCTTCTAATCCATGAGCATGTAATGTTTTCTTCTTTGTTTGTGTCATCTATTCTTTCTTTCAGCAGTGTTTTATAGTCTCCTCCTTGTAGAGATCTTTTCTTTCTTTAGATAGGTGTATTCCTAGGTATTTTATAGTTTGTGGCTTTTGCAAATGGGATTGCATTATTGATTTGGCTCTCAGCTTGAATGTTATTGGTATATAGAAATGCTACTGGTTTTTGTACATTGATTTTGTATCCTGAAACTTTACTGAAGTAATTTATCAGTTCTGGGAGGTTTTGGGCAGAGTCTTTATTGTTTTCTAGGTATAAAATCGTATCATCGGTGAAGAGAAGTAATTTTACTTTTTCTTTTCCTATTTGGATACTTTCTTTTTATTTCTCTTGCCTAATTGCCTGTGGAGGATTTTACATGGGAGATTTTTATTGGCCAGTCCTAGAACTGATCTGTATCTTCTACTCACATTCTTTCAAATATAACTCAGTCCCCTGCAAGAATACTGCAGAGAAGAGGGGGAAATTTATTCTAGGCATGTGCCCAGGAAAATGAGGAGAAAAATGTTTTGATGATTACCTACCCAGTCACTGTTACAGTAGGTAGTTATTCTTATCTCCCATGCATATGATTGATTTCAGCTAATTCATTGATCAAATTCTAGAAACAGGTTCCCATTGTTACTCTGTTACCCAATGAATTTCTAATTGCACACTTCTTTTTTTAAGCCAGCTTTACTGAGGTATAATTGTGAAATGAAATTGTATATATTTAAGTTGTAAAACATGATGTTTTGATACATATATACAATATGTTATGAATGGATTACCACAATCAAGCTAATTAACATACCTATCACCTCCCATTATTACCACTTTTTTTTTTTCTGGTGAGAATATTAAAGATCAACTCTCTTAAATTTCAAGTATACAGTACTTTATTAACTATAGTCACCATTTTGTACATCAGGAGTCCAGAACTCATTCATCTTACAATTGAAGGTCCGTACCCTTTGAAAACTATCTCTTCATTTCCTTCACTCCAGCCACTGGCCATCACCCTTCTACTCTCTGCTTCTATAAGTTGAACTGTTTCAGAGTTTACATATAAGTGAGATCATGCTGTAATTGTCTATCTGTACCTGGCTTATTTCACTTTGCGTAATACCCTCCAGGTTTATATGTATTGTAACAAATAACAGAATTTTCTTCATTTTTAAGGCTGAATATTATTTTATCATATATATATGGTGTGTGTGTATATATATATATGGTGTGTGTACATATATATACCATATTTTCTTTATTCATTTACCCATCAATAAATATGTAATTTGTTTTCTAGGCTATTGTGAATAATGCTCCAGTGAGCACTGGGGGTGCAGTATCTCTTTGAGAAGTGATTTTATTTTCTTTGTATATATACTCAGAAAATGAGACTGCCTTATAATATGGTTGTTTTATTTTTAAGATTTTGGGAAACCTCCATACTGTATTTCATAATGACTTTACCAATTTATAATACATTCTCAACAACAGCATACAAGGGGTTCCTTTTCTTCTTGTCCTCACCAACACTTATCTTTTGACTTGTTAATAATAGCCATTCTAACAGGTGTGCAGTGATATTTAATTGTGGTTTTGATTTGCATTTTCCTGGTGATTAGTGATGTTGGACATTTTTTCATATACCTGTTGGCCATTTGCATTTCTTCTTTGAAAAAATTTCTATTCAGGTTCTTTGACAATTTTTTTTCTTTTTTCTTTTTTTTTTTGCTATTGAGTTGTATGAATTTCTTATATTTTTGGATATTAACCTCTAATCAGATATATGACTTGCAAATATTTTTTCTCATTACCTAAGCTTCCATTGATTTCATTTTTTTCTTTGCTATGGAGAAACATTAGGCTGATGAAGTATCTCTTGTGTATTTTTCCTTTTGTTCCCTGTGCTTTTGGTGTCATTAAAAAAAATTATTGCCAAGACAAATGTCATAAAGCTTTGGCCTTATTTTCTTTTGGTAATTTTATGCTTTCAAATCTTACATTTGAATCTTTGATCTATTTTGAGTTGATTTTTGTATATGAGGTGAATAAGGGTCTAATGTCATTCGTCAGCATGTGGATATCCACTTTTGCCAACAGTATTTATTGAAGAGACTGTCATATCCACCTTGTGTTTTCTTGGCTGTTTTTTAGATCAAATTACCATAAACTATTGGGTTTATTTCTGATCTCTCTCTTTTCTTCCATTGATCTATGTATCTGTTTTTATATCAGTACCATGCTGTTTTGATTTCTGTTGCTTTGTAATATAATTAGAAACAGTTTTTAAATTTTTGCTCAAGATTGCTTTGGCTATTCAGATCTTTTGTGGTTCCATGTGAATTTTAAAATTTCTTTTGCTATTTCTGTGAAAATTTCATTGGAGTTTTGACAGGGATTATGTTGAATCTGTAGACCATTTTCAGTAATATGGACATTTTAACAATGTTAATTCTTCCAATCCATGGACATGGTGTATCTTTCTATTTGTTTGAGTCTTCTTCAGTTTCTTTCATCAATGTCTTATAGTTTTGGGTGTAGAGATCTTTTACCCCCTTGGTTAAATTTATTATTAAACATTTTATTTTTTACAGCCATTGTAAATGGGACGGTTTTCTGGATTACTTCTTCAGATAGTTCATTTTTAGTTTATAAAAATGCTTGTGATTTTTTATGTTGCTTTTGTGTCTTACAACTTTACTCAATTCATTCATTCCGATATTTTTTTGGTGGAGTACTTAGGGCCTTCTATATATAAGACAGTGCTATCTTTAAATAGATAATGTTACTCCTTTCCTGTTTGGATGCTGTTTATTTCTTTTTATTTTCTATTTGCTCCTGGGGCTTCCAGTGCTTTTAAGTAGAAGTGGAAAGAGTGGGCATTTTTCTTCTTCTCTTTCTCAGAGATAAAACTTTCAGCTTTTTACAATTAAGTATGATGTTAGCTATAGGCTTGTCATATAAAACCTTTTTAAAAATTTAAATTATTTTTTAACATTTTTGTGGGTACATGGTATATATAGTTTTGGGGGACATGAGATGTTTTGATAAAAGCATGCAATGTGAAATAAGCACATCATAGTGGGAAATAGGATATCCATCACCTCAAGCATTTATCATTTGAATTACAAACAATCCGATTATATTATTTTAGTTATTTACAAATATATAATTAAGTTATTATAACTATAATCACCCTCTTGTACAGTCATATAGTAGATCTTATTTATTCTTTCTATTTTATTGGACGCATTAACTCTCCCCACCTCCTCCCCCGCTCAACCTCCCACTACCCTTCCCAGCCTCTGGTAACCATCCTTCTACTCTCCATGTCCATGAGTTCAATGTATGGGACTTTTAGATCCCACAAATAAGTGAGAACATTCAATGTTTGTCTTTCTGTGCCTTACTTATTTCACTTAAAATAATGATCTCCAGTTCCATCTATGTTGTTGCAAATGATAGAATCTCATTCTTTTTTATTGCAGACTTTATTGTGTGTATTTAGCACATTTCCCATATCCATTCATTTGTTGGTGGACACTTAGGTTGCTTCCAAATGTTACCTATTGTAAACAATGCTGCAACAAACATAGGAGTGCAGATATCTTTTTGATATACTGATTTGATATACTGATTTTTGGGTATATACCCAGCAGTGGGATTGCTGGATCATATGGTAACTCTATTTTTAGTTTTTCGAGGAACCACCAAACTGTTCATAGTGGTTGTACTAATTTACATTTTAATCAACAGTGTACAAGGGCTTCCTTTTCTCCACATTTTCACCAGCAGTTGTTACTGCCTGTCTGTTGGATGTAAGACATTTTAACTGGGGTGAGATGGTATCTTACTGTACTTTTTATTTGCATTTACCTTATGATCGGTGATGTTGGGCACCTTTTCATATGCTTGTCACTTCTATGTCTTCTTTTGATCAATGTCTATTCAGATTTTTTCCTCACTTTTTGATTGGATCATTATATATTTTTTTCTTTTGAATTGCTTGAGCTCCCTATATAGTCTGCTTATTAATCCCTTGTCAGAGGGGTAGTTTGCAAATACCTTCTCCCATTCTGTGGGTTGTTGATTGTATTTTTTGTTGTGCAGAAGTTTTTTAACTTGATGTAGTCTCATTTGTCCATGTTTGCTTTGATTACCTGTGCTTGTGGGGGTATTACTCAGAAAATCTTTGCCCAGATCAATGTCCTGGAGATTTTCTCCAAATTTTCTTGTAGTAGTTTCATAGTTTGAGGTCTTAGATGTCTTTAATGCATTTTAATTTGATTTTTGTATATGGTGAAAGATACAGGTCTAGTTTCATTCTTTTGCATATCAATATCCAGTTTTGTCAGCGTCATTAATCTAAGACTGCCTTTTTCCTCGTGTATGTTCTTGGCTCCTTTATAAAAATAAGTCAGGTGGCTCACACCTATAATCCCAGCACTTTGGGAGACTGAGGCAGGTGGATCTCTTGAGGTCAGGAGTTTGAGACCAGCTTGGCCAACATGGTGAAAACCTGTCTCTACTAAAAATACAAAATAGCTGGGCATGGTGGTACACACCTGTAATCCCAGCTACTTGGGAGGCTGAGGCAGGAGAATCAGTTGAACCCAGGAGATGGAGGTTGCAGTGAGCCAAGATTACACCATTGCACTCCAGCCTGGGCAACAGAGCAAGACTCTGTCTCAAAAAAAAAAAAAAAAAAAAGTTCACTCTAGATATATGGATTCATTTATAGGTTCTCTATTCTGTTCCATTGGTCTGTCTGACTCCTTTTTATTCCAGTGCCATGCTGTTTTTGTTACTGTAGCTCTGTAGTATAATTTGAAGTCAGGTAATGTGATTCCTCCAGTCTTGTCATTTTTGCTTAGGATAGCTTTGGCTATTCTAGGTCTTTTGTGGTTCCATATAAATTGTAGGTCTGATTTTTCTATTTCTGTGAGGAATGTAATTGGTATTTTGTTGGGGATTGCATTGAATCTATAGATTCCTTTGAGTAGTATGGACATTTTAACAATATTGATTTTTTTCTGATTTATAAACATAAAATTCTTTTCTATTTTTAAATGTCCTCTTCAATTTTCTTTATCATTGTTTTTTAGTTTTCATTATAAAGATTTTAAATTCTTTAATTTCTAGGTATTTAATTTTATGTGTAGCTATTGTATATGAGATTATTTTTTAATTTATTTTTTACATTGTTCACTATTGGCAAATAGAAATGCTACTGATTTGTACATTGCTTTTGTATCCTATAAGTGTACTGAATTTGTTTATCAGTTCTAATAGTTTTTTGGTGATGTCTATAGGTTTTTCCAAATATAAGATTATATCATCAGCAAACAAGAATAATTTGACTTCTTCCTTTCCAATTTGGATGCTCTTCATATCTTTCTCTTGTCTGATTACTCTAGCTAGGACTTACAGTACTATATTGAATAACAGTAATGACAGTGGGCATCCTTGTGTTCCAAATTTTAAAGGAAAGACTTTTAGTTTTTCCCCATTCAGTATGATACTTACTGTGGATCTGTTGTATATAAATTTTATTATGTTGGGGTATGTTTTTTCCTATACTCAGTATTTTGAGGGTTTAAAAAATGATGGATGTTTAATTTTATCAAATGCTTTGTAAGCATCAATTGAAATGATTATATGGCTTTTATCCTTCATTGTCTTCATATGATGTATCATGTTGATTGACTTGCAATTGTTGAAACATTCTTGCATCCCAGAATTAAATCCCACTTGATCATAATGAATAACCCTGCTAATATATTGTGGAACTTAGTTTGCTAGTATTTTGTTGAATATTTTTGCATTAATATTGTTGTATTAGTCTGTTCTCACACTGCTAATAAAGACATACCTGAAACTGGGTAATTTATAAATGAAAGAGGTTTAATTAACTCATAGTTCCACATGGCTGGGGTGGCCTCACAGTCATGGTGAAAGGCAAAGGAAAAGCAAAGTCACGACTTGCATTGTGACAGGCAAAAGAGAGTATGTGCAGGAGAACTTCTTTTCATAAAACCATCAGATCTTGTAAGACTTATTCAGTATCATAAGAACAGCATGGGAAAGACCTACTCCCATGATTCAGTTACCTCCTACCAGGTCCCTCCCACAACTTGTGGGAATTATGGGACCTACAATTTAAGACAAGATTTGGGTCGGGATACAGCCAAACCATATCAATTATTCAGGGGTATTGGCTTGCAGTTTTCTTTTTTTGGTATGTTCTTGGTATCAGTGTAATATTGGCCTCATAGAATAAATTTGGAAGTATTCCCTCCTCCTCTATTTTTTAGAATAATTTCAGTTGGATTAGTATTAGTTCTTTAAGGGTTGGAAGAATTCAGCAATGAAGACATTGGGTCTTGGGCTTTTTTCTTGAGAGATTTTTTTTTAATCCTTTGACTTTCTGCAGTATCAGTTGTAATACATTTTTTAAAAATTTCGACTTCCTTCTTTTTTTCTTACTCAGGCTAAAGGTTTGTCAATTTTGTTTAACTTTTTACAAAACCAACTTTTGTTTCATTGATCTTTGTATTTTTAAATTTCAATTTCATTACTTTCTTATCTGATCTTTATTATTTCTTTTCTTCTACTAATTTTATTAGGTTTGGTTTGCTCTTGCTTTTCCAGTTCATGATGCATAGATGGTTTTTTTTTGAAATTTTTACTCTTTATTATGTAGCCACTTATAGCTATAAACTTCACTCTGAGTACTGCTTTGTTGTATTCTATACGTTTTGGTATGCTGTGTTCCCATTATCATTTGTTTCAATAGATTTTTTAATTTTCTTCTTAATTTCTTCATTTACCCACTGGTCATTCAGAAGCATATTGATTAATTTCCATGTATTTGTGTATTTTCTTTTTATTTATTTCTGTTTTTTATTTTTGCATAGGTATTGGGGTATGGTTGTTTTTTTGTTACATGAGTAAGTTCTTTAATGGTGATTTGTGAGATTTTGGTGCACCCATCACCCGAGCGGTATACACTGCATCACATTTGCCATCTTTTATTCCTCACTCTTCCCATCCTTCCCCACTGAGTCCCCAAAATCCATTGTATCATTCTTATGCCTTGCATCCTCATATGTTAGCTCTCACATTTCAGTGAGAACATACGATGTTTGGTTTTCCATTCCTGGGTTACTTCACTTAGAATAATAGTCTACAATCTTATCTAGGTTGCTGCAAATACCATTAATTGATTCCTCTTTATGGCTGATTAGTATTCCATGATATATATACATATATCATATATATATGATATGTATATATATGATATATATATATATGATATATATATCACAGCTTTTTTATCTACTCATTGACTGATGGGCATCTGGGTTAGTTCCACAATTTTGCAATTGCGAATTGTGCTGCTATAAACGTGTGTGCAAGTATCTTTTTCATATAATGACTTATTTTCCTCTGAGTAGATACCCAGTAGTGGGATTGCTGGATCAAATATTCTACTTTTAGTTCTTTGAGGAATCTCAACACTGTTTTCCATAGTGGTTGTACCAGTTTATATTCCCGCCAGCAGTGTAGAAGTGTTCCCTGATCACTGCATCCATGCCAACATCTACTGTTTTTTAATTTTTTGATTATGACCATTTTTTGCAGGAGTAAAGTGGTATCACATTGTGGTTTTGATTTGCATTTTTCTGATCATTAGTGGTGTTGAGTATTTTTTCATATGTTTGTTGGTCATTTGTGAATATTCTTTTGAGAATTATCTATTCATGTCCTTAGCCCACTTTTTGATGAAATCATTTGTTTATATCTTGCTGACTTAACTTTGTTGTAGATTCTGGACATTAGTTTTCTGTCAGATGTATAGATTGCAGAGATTTTCTCCCACTCTGTGGGTTTTCTGTTTACTCTTCTGACTGTTCCTTTTTTCGTACAAAAGCTCTTTGTTTTAAGTCCCACTGCTTTATCCTTGTTTTTATTACATTTGCTTTTGGGTTCTTGGTCATGAAATCCTTGGCTAAGCCAATGTCCAGAAGGGCTTTTCCAATGTTATCTTCTGTAATTTTTATAGTTTCAGGTTTTAGATTTAAGTCCTTAATCCATCTTGAGTTGATTTTTGTATATGGTGAGAGATAAGGATCCAGTTTTATTCTCCTACATGTGGCTAGCCAGTCATCCCAGGAGTATTTGTTGAAAATGGTGTCCTTTCCCCACTTCATATGTTTGTTTGTTTGAAGATCAGTTGGATATAAGTATTTGGGTTCATTTCTATGTTGTCTATTCTATTCCACTGGTCTATGTGCCTATTTTTATAGCAGTATCATGTTGTTTTTGTGACTATGGCCTTATAGTATAGTTTGAAATCAGGTAGTGTCATGCCTATAGATTTGTTCTTTTTGCTTAGCCTTGCTTTGTCTAGGTGGATTTTTTTTTGGTTTATATGAATTTTAGAATTGTTTTTTCTAATTCTATGAAGAATGATGGTGGTATTTTGATGGAGATCGCATTGAATTTGTAGATTGCTTTTGGCAGTATGGTCATTTTCAGAAAATTGTTTCTACCCGTCCATGAGCATGGGATGTGTTTCCATTTGTTTGTGTCGTATACGATTTCTTTCAGCAGTGTTTTGTAGATTCTCTTATAGAGGTCTTTTGACTCCTTGGTTAGGTATATTCCTAAGTATTTTATTTTTATTTTTGGCAGCTATTGTAAAAGGGGTTGAGTTCTTTATGTGATTCTCAGCTTAGTTGCTGTTGGTGTATGGAAGAGCTAACAATTTGTACATTAATCTTGTATCTGGAAACTTTGCTGAATTATTTTATCAGTTCTAGGAGCTTTCTGAAAAAGTGGGGTTTTCTAGGTATACAATCATATCATCAGCAAACAGTGACAATTTGGTTTCCTCTATACTGATTTGGATGCCCTTTATTGTTTTCTCTTTTCTGATTACTCTGGCTAGGACTTCCAGTACTCTGTAGAAGAGGAGTGGTGAGAATGGATGTACTTGTCTTGTTCCTGTTCTCAGAGGAAATGCTTTCTTTTATTATCATTATTATTATTATTATTATTATACTTTAAGTTCTAGGGTACATGTGCATAACGTGCAAGTTTGTTACATATGTGTACTTGTGCCATGTTGCTGTGCTGCACCCATCAACTCGTCCAGCACCCATCAACTCATCATTTACATCAGGTATAGCTCCCAGTGCAATCCTCCCCTCCCCCTTCCCCTCCCATGATAGGCCCGATTATTGTGATGTTCCCCTTCGAGGTCAAGTGATCTCATTGTTCAGTTCCCACCTATGAGTGTTGAGAACTTGTCACGATTGTTTGGTTTTCTGTTCTTGTGATAGTTTGCTAAGGCCAGTGGTTTCCAGCTGCATCCATGTCCCTGAGAACACAAACTCATCCCTTTTATGGCTGCATAGTATTCCATGGTGGCTATGTGCCACATTTTCTTAATCAGTCTGTCACTGATGGACATTTGGAGTTGATTCAACTCTTTGCTATTGTGAATAGTGCATAATAAACATGCGTGTGCATGTGTCTTTCTAGCAGCATGATTTATAATCCTTTGGGTATATCCCCAGTAATGGGATGGCTGGGTCTTATGGTACATCTAGTTCTAGATCATGAGGAATCATGCATACTGTTTTCATAATGGTTGAACTAGTTTACAATCCCACCAACAGTGTAAAGTGTTCCTATTTCTCCACATCCTCTCCAGCACCTGTTGTTTCCTGACTTTTTAATGATAGCCATTCTAACTGGTGTGAGATGGTATCTCATTGTGGTTTTGATTTGCATTTCTCTGATGGCCAGTGATGAAGAGCATTTTTCATGTGTCTGTTGGCTGTATGAATGTCTTCTTTTTGAGAAATGTCTGTTCATATCCTTTCCCACTTTTGATGGGGCTGTTTGTTTTCTTGTAAATTTGTTTGAGTTCTTTGTAGGTTCTGGATATTAGCCCTTTGTCAGATGAGTAGATTGCAAAATTTTTCTCCCGTTCTCTGGGTTGCCTGTTCACTCTGCTGGTAGTTTCTTTTTGCTGTGCAGAAGCTCTTTAGTTTAATGAGATCCCATTTGTCAATTTTGGCTTTTGCTGCGTTGCTTTTGGTGTTTTAGACATGAAGTCTTTGCCCATGCCTATGTCCTGAATGGTACTACCTAGGTTTTCCTCTAGGGTTTTATGGTATTAGGTCCTAACATTTAAGTCTCTAATCCATCCTTGAATTAATTTTCATATAAGGAGTAGGAAAGGATCAGTTTCAGCTTTCTACTTATGGCTAGCCAATTTCCCCAGCACCATTTATTAAATGGAATCCTTTCCCCATTTCTTGATTTCTCTCAGGTTTGTCAAAGATCAGATGGCTGCTGCTTAGATGTGTGGTATTATTTCTGAGGGCTGTTCTGTTCCATTGGTCTATATCTCTGTTTTGGTACCAGTACGCTGTTTTTTAGTTACAACAGCGCGGAAGTATGGTTTACGGGAAGTCAGGTAGCGTGATGCCTCCAGCTTTGTTCTTTTGACTTAGGATTGTCGTGGAGATGCGGGCTCTTTTTTGGTTCCATATGAACTTTAAAGCAGTTTTCCAATTCTGTGAAGAAACTCATTGGTGATGGGGATGGCATTGAATCTATAAATAACCTTGGGCAGTATGGCCATTTTCCGCGATATTGATTCTTCCTCTCCATGAGCATGGTATGTTCTTCCATTTGTTTGTGTCACCTCTTTTATTTCACTGACCAGTGGTTTGTAGTTCTCATGAAGAGACCAGCTACATCCCTTGTCAGTTGGATTCCTAGGTATTTTATTCTCTTTGAAGCAATTGTGAATGAGTTCATTCCTGATTTGGCTCTCTGTTTGTCTGTTACTGGTGTATAAGAATGCTTGTGATTTGTGCACATTAATTTTGTATCCTGAGACTTTACTGAAGTTGCTTATCAGCTTAAGGAGATTTTGGAGGCTGAGATGATGGGATTTTCTAAATATACAATCATGTCATCTGCAAAAGAAAGGGACAATTTGACTTCTTCTTTTCTAACTGAATACCTTGATTTCTTTCTCTTGCCTGATTGGCCTAGCCAGAACTTCCAACACTATGTTGAATAGAATTGGTGAGAGGGCATCCTGTCTTGTGCCAGTTTTCAAAGGGAATTTTCCAGTTTTTGCCCATTCAGTATGATGGCTGGCTGTGGGTTTGTCATAAATAGCTCTTATTATTTGAAGTATGTTCCAGCCAATACCAGGTATTGGCGTTTTTTTAGCATGAAGGGCTGTTGAATTTTATTAAAAGCCTTTTCTGCATCTATTGAGATAATCATGTGGTTCTTGTCTTTGGTTCTGTTTATATGCTGGATTATGTTTATTGATTTGCGAATGTTGAACCAGCCTTGCATCAGGGATGAAGCCATGATCATGGTGGATAAACTTTTGATGTGCAGCTGAATCGGTTTGCCAGTATTTTATTGAGGATTTTTGCATCGATGTTCATCAGGGACATTGGTCCTAAAATTCTCTTTTGGATTGTGTCTCTGCCAGGCTTTGGTATCAGGATGATGTTGGCCTCATACAATGAGTTAGGGAGGGTTCCCTCTTTTTCTATTGATTGGAATAGTTTCAGAAGGAATGGTACCAGCTCCTCCTTGTACCTCTGGTAGGAATTCAGCTGTGAATCCATCTGGTCCTGGACTTTTTTGGTTGGTAGGCTATTAATTATTGCCTCAATTTCAAGAGCCTATATTGGTCTATTCAGGGATTCAACTTCTTCCTGGTTTAGTCTTGGAAGAGTGTAAGTGTCCAGAGTATCCATTTCTTCTAGATTTTCTAGTTTATTTAGCATTAGAGGTGTTTATAGTATTCTCTGATGGTAGTTTGTATTTCTGTGATTAGGTGGTGATATCCCTTTATCATTTTTATTGTGTCTATTTGATTCTTCTCTCTTTTCTTCTTTATTAGTCTTGCTAGCGGTCTGTCAATTTTGTTGATCTTTCAAAAACCAACTCCTGGATTCATTGTTGGTTTTTGGAGGTTTTACTAGTTCTGCTCTGATCTTAGTTATTTCTGCCTTCTGCTAGCTTTTGAGATACATTTGCTCTTGCTTCTCTAGTTCTTTTAATTGTGATGTTCGAGATTGTCAATTTTAGATCTTTCCTGCTTTCTCTTGTGGGCATTTAGTGCTATAAATTTCCCTCTACACTGCTTTAAATGTGTCCCAGAGATTCTGGTATGTTGTATCTTTGTTCTCATTGGTTTCCAAAGAACATCTTTATTTCTGCCTTCATTTAAGTTATGTACCCAGTAGTCATTCAGGGCAGTTGTTCAGTTTCCATGTAGTTGGCGGTTTGATTGATTTTTCTTAGTCCTGAGTTCTAGTTTGATTGCACTGTGGTCTGAAGAGACAGTTTGTTATAATTTCTGTTCTTGTACATTTGCTGAGGGAGTGCTACTTCCAATTATGTGGTCAATTTTGGAATAGAAGTGCTATGTGGTGCTGGGAAGAATGTATATTCTGTTGATTTGGGGTGGAGAGTTCTATAGATGTCTATTAGGTCTGCTTGCTGCAGAGATGAGTTCAATTCCTGGATATCCTTGTGCTTTCTGTCTAGTTGATCTGTCTAATGTTGACAGTGGAGTGTTAAGTCTCCCATTATTATTGTATGGGAGTCTAAGTCTCTTTGTAAGTCTCTGAGGACTTGCTTTATGAATCTAGGTGCTCTGTATTGGGTGCATATATATTTAAGATAGTTAGTTCTTCCTGTTTGGTGATCCTTTTACCATTATGTAATAGCCTTCTTTGTCTCTTTTGATCTTTCATGGTTTTAAACTCTGTTTTATCGAGACTAGTATTACCTTCCCTGTTTTTTTTGTTCTCCATTTGCTTGGTAAAATCTTCCTCCATCCCTTTATTTTTGAGCCTATGTATGTCTCCTGCGTGTGAGATGGGTCTCCCTGAATACAGCCGACCCCGGTAGGTCTTGACTCTTTATCAGTTTGCCAGTCTGTGTCTTTCAATTTAGACATTTAGTCCATTTACATTTAAAAGGTTAAGATTGTTATGTGTGAACTTGATCCTGCCATTATGATATTAACTGGTTTATTTTGCTTTCGTTGGTGATGCAGTTTCTTCCTAGCCTAAATGGTCTTTACATTTTGGCATGTTTTCACAATGGCTGGTACGGTTATTCCTTTCCATGTTTAGTGCTTCCTTCAGGGTCTCTTGTAAGGCAGGCCTAGTGGTGACAAAATCTCACTAAGCATTTGCTTGCTCCTGTAAAAGGATTTTATTTCTCCTTCACTTATGAAACTTAGTTTGGCTGGATATGAAATTCTGGGTTGAAAATTCTTTTCTTGAAGAATGTTGAATATTGGCCCCACTCTCTTCTGGCTTGTAGGTTTCTGCTGAGATCTGCTGTTATTCTGATGGGCTTCCCTTTGGCTGGAGTATTGTAACCGACCTTTATCTCTATGGCTGCCCTTAAGATTTTTTCCTTCATTTCAACTTTGGTGAATCTGTAGCAAATTATGTGTGTCTTGGAGTTGCTCTTCTCGAATTATCTTTGTGGGCGTTCTCTGTATTTCCTGGATTTGAATGTTGGCCTGCCCTACTAGGTTGAGGAAGTTCTCCTGGATGATATCCTGAAGGAGTGTTTTCCAACTTGGTTTATTTTCCCCACTGCGCTCAGGCACCCCAATCAGGCGTAAGATTTGGTCTTTTACATAATCCCATACTTCTTGTAGGCTTTGTTCATTTCTTTTTCTTCTTTTTTTGGTTTCTCTTCGCTTCATTTTCGTTCGACTTGATCCTCAATGGCTGATACTCTCTTTCTTCCAGTTGATCAGTGGGTTACTGAAGCTTGTGCATTTGTCAAAACCATTTCTCGTGTCATGGTTTTCATCTCTTCGTTCGTTTATGACCTTCTCTGCATTAATTACTGTAGCCATCAATTCTTTACCTTTTTTTTTTTCAAGATGTTTGGATTTCTAGCTGCTGGGTGCATAATTCCTCCTTTATCTCTGAGAAGTTTGATGGACTGAAGCCTTTCTTCTCTCATCTAGGTCAAAGTCATTCTCCGTCAAGCTTTGATCCGTTGCTGGCGGTGGTACTCCTTTGCGGGGAGATGTGCTCTTATTTTTGAATTTCCAGCTTTTTCTGCCCTGCTTTTCCCCATCTTTGTGGACTTATCTGCGCTGGTGCTGATGATGATGGTGGCGTACTGATGGGGTTTTGGTGTAGAGTGTCCTTCCTGTTTGATAGTTTTCCTTCTAACAGTCAGGACCCTCAGCTGTAGGTCTGTTGATTGCTGAGTCCACCAGACCCTGTTTGCCTGGTGTCAGCAGCAGAGGCTGCAGAAGATAGAATATTGCTGAACGGAGTGTACCTGTGTGATTCTTGCTTTGGAAGCTTCCCTCTCAGGGTGTACTCCGCCTTGTGAGGTGTGGGTTGTCAGACGCTACCCCTAGTGGGGGATGTCTCCCAGTTAGGCTACTCGGGGTCAGGGGACCCACTTCAGCAGAGGAGTCTGTCCCTTCTCCAGGATCTCAACCTCCTTGTTGGGAGATCCACAGCACTCTTCAAAGCTGTCAGACAGAGTGGATTTTGCATCTGCAGAGGGTTTCTGCTGCTTTTGTTGTTACTGTGCCCTGTCCCCATAGGTGGAGTCTACAGAGACAGGCAGGTTCCTTGAGCTGCTGTGAGCTCCACCCAGTTCAAGCTTCCCAGCAGCTTTGTTTACCTACTTAAGCCTCAGCAATGGCGGGCCCCTCTCCCCAGCCTGCAGCTGCTGCCTTGCAGCGAGATAAGCAGACTGCTTTGCTGCCAATGAGGGGCTCCGTGGGCGTGGGACCCTCGAGACCCAGGTGTGGGGTTTTCAATCTAGAGTGGTGTGCCCATTTGCTTAAAGCGCCCAGTATTGGGGTGGGAGTTACCCGATTTTTCCAGGTGTTGTGTGTCTCAGTTCCCCTGTCTAGGAAAGATTCCCTTTCCCCTTAAACTGGGTGAGGCGATGCCTGCGCCCTGCTTCAACTCGCTGGTGGGGCTGCAGCAGCTGACCAGCACCGATTGTCTGGCACTCCTAGTGAGATGAACCCAGTACCTCAGTTGAAAATGCAGAAATCCACTGGTCTTCTGTGTGGCTGGCTGGGAGTTGGAGACTGGAGCTGTTCTTATTTGGCCATCTTGCTCCGCCCCCCAGCTCCTGGTTTTTCGGAAATGCTTTCAACTCTTTCCTCATTCAGTATTATGTTGGCTTTGGGTTTGTCCTAGATGGCTTTTATTTCATTGAGGTATGTTTCTTGTATGCCAATTTTGCTGAGAGTTTTAATCATAAAGTGATGCTAAATTTTGTTGAATGCTGTTTCTGCATCCATTGGGATTGCTATTTGATTTTTGTTTTTAATTATGTTTATGTGGTGTGTCACATTTATTGACTTGGATATGTTAAACCATCCCCGCATCCCTGATGTGAAACCTACTTGATCATGGTGTATTATCTTTTTGATATGTTGTTGGATTTGGTTAGATATATATATTTTTAAGGATTGTAGCATTTATGTTCATCTGGGATATTGGTCTGCAGTTTTCTTTTTTGCTTATGTCCTTTCCTGGTTTTGGTATGAAGGTGAAGCTGACTTCATAGAATGAATTAGGGAAGGTTCCTTCTTTCTCTATATTGTCGAATAGTGTCAATAGAATTAGTACCATTTCTTCTTTGAATGTCTGGTAGAATTCTGTTGTGAATCCATCTGGTCCTGGACATTTTTTTGTTTCTTTTTTTTAAATTACCATTTTAATCTCACTGCTTGTTATTGGTGTCTTCAGGGTATCTGATTCGTCCTGATTTAAGCTAGGAGGGTTGTATTTTTCCAGGAATTTATCTATCTCTTCTAGGTTTTCTAGTTTATGTGCATAAAGGTGTTCAGAGTAACCTTGAATGATCTTTTTTATTTTTGTGGTGTCAGTTGTAATATCTCTCATTTTATTTCTTATTGAGGTTATTGGATTTTCTCTCTTCTTTTCCTGGGTAATCTTGCTAACGGTTTATCAACTTTATTTTATCTTTTCAAAGAACCAGCTTTTTAAAAGCAAATTATCTTTTGTATTTTCTTTTGTTTTGTTTTAATTTCATTTAGTTCTACTCTGATCTTGGTTGTTTCCTTTCTTCTGCTGGCTTTGGGCTTGATTTGTTCTTGTTTCTCTAGTTCCTTGAGGTGTGACCTCAGATTGTAAGTGTCTACTCTTTTAGTCTTTTTGATGTAGACATTTAGGGCTATTAACTTTTTTATTAGTACCACTTTTGCTGTATCCTACAGGTTTTCAAAGGTTGTGTCACTATTGGCATTCAGTTTGAATAATTTTTTAATTTGTATTTTAATTTTGTTTTTGACCTAATGCTCATTCAGGAGCAGGTTATTTAATTTCCATGCATTTTCATGGTTTTGAAGATTCATTTTACAGTGGATTTCCAGTTTTATTCCACTGTGGTCTGAGAGAGTGCTTTGTATAACTTCAATTTTCTTAAATTTATTCAGGCTCATTTTGTGGCCTATCATATGGTTTACCTTGGAGAAATTTCCATGTGCTGTTGAACAAAATGTGTATTCTGAGGATGGATGGGATGTTCTGTATATATCTGTTAAGTCCATTTATTCCAAAGTATAGTTTAAATCCATTGTTTCTTTGTTGACCTTCTGTCTTAATGTCCTGTGTAGTGCTGTCAGTGGAGTATTAATTCCCCACTGTTATTGTGTTGCTGTCTATCTCATTTCTTAGGTCTATTAATAATTGTTTTATAAATTTGGGAGCTTCAGTGTTAGGTGCATATATGTTTAGGATTGTGATATTATCTTGTTGGACAAGGCCTTTTACCATTATATAATGTCCTTTGTCTCTTTCAACTGCTGTTGCTTTAAGCTTTGTTTTGTCTGCTGTAAGAATAGCTACCCCTGATTACTTTTGGTGTCCATTTGCATGAAATGCCTCTTTCAACTCCTTTACTTTTAAGTTCATGTGAGTCCTTATGTGTTATGTGAGTCATTTGAAGACAGCAAATAGTTGGTTGGTGAATTCTTATTTCTTTTGAGATTCTGTATCTTTTAAGTGGAGCATTTAGGCCATTTACATTCAATGTTAGTATTGGGATGTGAAGTACCATTCCATTCATCATGCTGTTTTTTGCCTGTGTACCTTTGTTATTTGTTTTTGCTTTTTAACTTGTATTTTGTTTTATAGGTCCTGTGTGATTTATACTTTATAGAGGTTCTGTTTTGATGTGTTTTCAGGATTTGTTTCAAGATTTAGGGCTCCTTTTAGCTGTTCTTGTAGTGGTGGCTTGGTGGTGGTGAATTTTCTCAGCATTTGTTTGTCTGCAAAAGACTGTATCTTTCCTTCATATAGGATGCTTAGTTTTGCTGGATACAAAATTTTTGGCTGATAATTGTTTTGCTTGAGGAGGCTGAAATGGGGCCTTAATCCCTTCTAACTTGTAGGGTTTCTGTTGTGAATTCTTCTGTTAATCTGATATATTTTTCTTTATAGGTTACGTAGTGCTTTTCTCTAACAGCTTTTAAGTTTATTTTTTCTTCTTAACTTTAGAAAGCCTGATGACAATGTGCCTAGGCAATGACCTTTTGTGATGAATTTCTTTGTGCTTGTTCTTTATGCTTCTTGTATTTGGGTATCTAGGTCTCTAGCAAAGCCAGGGACGTTTTCCTCAATTATTCCCCCAATATATTTTCCAATCTTTTAGAATTCTTTTATTGCTCAGGAACACCGATTGTTCTTAGGTTTGGTCATTTAACATATTCTCAGACTTCTTGGAGACTTTTTTCATTTCTTTAAAATTATTTTATCGTTGTCTTTGTTGGATTGGTTTAATTCAAAGACCTTGTCTTTGAGTTCTGAATTTCTTTCTTCTACTTGTTTAATTCTATTGCTGAGACTTTTCACAGTATTTCCCATTTCTATAGGTTTGCCCAATTTTCTGAGAAGTTTTGATTGTTTTTTATTTATGCTGTCTATTTTCTTATTTCTCCCTTCACTTCTTGTATCATTTTTTGGGATTTTCTTGCACTGGACTTTGTCTTTCTCTGGTGCCTCTTTGATTAGCTTAATAACTAACCTCCTGAATTCTTTTTCTGGTAAATAATGAATTTCTTCTAGGTTCGGATCCATTGCTGGTGATCTAGTGTAATTTTTTGAGGGTGTTAAAGGGCCTTTTCTTTTTTGTCATATTACCAGAGTTGGTTTTCTGGTTTCCTCTTATTTGGGTAGGCTCTGTCAGAGGGAAGGTCTAGGGTTGAAAGTTGTTGTTCAACCCTAGACCCATGGGGTGTTCCCTTGATGTAGTAGTCTTCCCCTTTTCCTATGCATGTGGCTTCCTGAGAGCTGAGCTATAGTGATTGTTATCTCTTCTAGATCTAGCTACCCAGCAAGTCTACCAGGCTCCAGGCTGGTACTGAGGGTTGTTTGCACAGTCCTGTGATATGAACTGTCTATGGGTCTCTCAGCTGTGGATACCAGCACCTGTTCCAGTGGAGGTGGTGGTTGGCGGGGGGGCTTGAAAAGGACTCCGTGCAGGTTCTTAGCTTTGGTGGTTCAATGCTCTATTTTTGTGCTGGTTGGCCTCATGCCAGGAGGTGGTGTTTTCCAGAGAGCATCAGCTGTGATAGTATGGAGTGGTAGTGGTGGTGGGTGGGGCCCTAGAACTCCCAAGAGTATATGGCCTTTCTCTTCAGCTACCAGGGTTGGTAGAAAAGGACCATCAGGTAGGGGCAGAGCTAGACCTGTCTGAGCTCAGACTCTCTTTGGGTGGGTCTTGCTGCAGCTGCTGTGGGTTATGTGGGTGAGGTTCTCAGGTCAATGGATTGATGTACCTAGAAAGATTATGGCTGTCCCTGCTGAGTCCTTCAGGTTGTCAGGAAAGTGGGGGAGAGCTGGCAGTCACAGACCTCACCCAACTCCCAGACAATTTGAAGGGCCAGTCTCACTTCCACCATGCCCCCCATAACAGCACCAAGTCTGTTTCCAGGCAGTGGGCAAGCAGGACTGAGAACTTGCCTCAGGCTACCCATCTCCCAGCTCTAAAAGAAAAGGGCTTTATTTCTTCTGCCTGTGGAGTCCGCATGCCAGATTTGTGCCCTCCCTGAGTTTTGACCAGGAGGCTTCTTGACTGGTTCAGATTGTTACAAAGTTTAGCTGGAGACTTCCTTCTCCCTATGGTGTTTTTCCTACATCTCTGGCTGCCTTCCCAAAGGATTCCTGTGATGCGAGGCAGGAGTGGCCTACTTGGGGACTCAGCAAGCTCCCAGGGCCTTTTGTGCTGCTTCCTCTACCCCTGTATTTTGCTCAGCTCTCTAAATTGATTCACCTCCAGCTAAGGTCGAAATATTTTCTCACAAAGTAGACCTTCAACTTCCCCAATGAAGGTTTGTGTTCAGAGGTGGAGGATCTCCCTTTCCTACTTCCACAGTTTGGGCACTCACAGTATTGGGAGTGTCTCCCGGGTCCTGCAGGAGCAGTCCACTTCCTTCAGAGGGTCTATGGGTCCACTCAAGATACCTGATTCATTTCTGCAGTTGTTCTGGAGCTAAAATTCACAGTGCAAGCCTCTGCATGCTGCTCTGTTTGTCTGAGTTGAAGCTGTAATCTAGTCCTGCCTCCTGTACACCCTGATGATCCTGAGTCTCCATTTGTATATTTTCCAAAATTCTTATTATTAATTTCTAGTATTATTCCACTGTGGTCAGAGAAGATGCTTGATATTATCTCATTTTTGAAAGATTTAATATGTGTTTTATGACCTAACATATGGTCTATCTAGAGAATGATCTGTGAGCTGAGGAAAAGAATGTTTATGCATAGTTGTTGAATGAAATATTCTGTAAATATCTATTAGATCCATTTGGTCTATAGTGCAGATTAAGTCTGATGTTTCTTTGTTGATTTTTTTGTCTGAAAGATAGTCCATTGCTAACAATGAGGTGCTGAAGTTTCTAGCTATGATTGTATTGAGGCCTATCTCCCTCTTGAGCTCTAACAATTTTTCCTTTATATATATTTGTTCTCCAGTGTAGGGTGCATATATTTTGAAAATTGTTATATCCTCTTGCTGAATTGACCAGTTTATCATTATATAGTGACCCTCTTTGTCTCGTCTCATAGTTTTTGTCTTGAAATCCATTTTGTCTGATATAAGCTTAGCGACTCTTGCTTTCTTTTTTTTTTCTCCATTGGTGTGAAATTTTTTTAATCCTTTTTTTCAGTCTATGCATATGTTTATAGGTGAAGTGTGTTTCTTGTAGGCCACATATCAATGGGTTTTGTTGTTTTATCTATCTAGTTATTCTATGTTTTTTAATTGGAGAGTTTTGTCCATTTTCATTCAATGTATTTTTGATTAGTAAAAACTTATTCTGGCTGTTTTGTTACTTGTTTTCTAATTGTTGTATGGTCTTCTTTCCTTCCTTCCTTCCTTCCTTCTTTCCTTCCTTCTCTCTCTCTCTCTCTCTCTTTCTCTTTCCTTTCTGTCTTCCTCTAGGGAATAATATTTTATCTGATAATATAATTTAGTTTTTGCTTTTTGCTTTTTACTTTTTGTATATCCATTTTGTTTTCTGGTTTGAAGTTACCATGAGGCTTGCAAATACTACCTTGCAACCCATTATTTTAACCTGATAACAACTTAACACTATTTGTATAGACAAACAAAAAGAAAACACTGTGCCTTAACTTCATCCCCCTATTTTTTAACTTTTTGTTGTTTATATTTGTTATTGTCCTTACTGTGTCTTGAAAAGCTGTTTTAGTTATTATTTTTGATTAGTTCATTGTTTAATTTTTCTAGTTATGATAAAAGTAGCTTATACACCATATTTACAATGTTATAATATTCTGTGTTTTTGTGTGTACTTACTATTACTTGTGAATTTTATATGTTCAGGTGATTGTTTATTGCTCATTAATGTTTTTTTTTCTTTCTGATTGAAGTACTCCCTTTAGCATTTCTTCTAGGACAGGCCTGGTATTGATGAAATCCTTCAGCTTTTGTTTGCCTGGGGAAGTATTTATTTCTCCATGTTTGAAGAATATTTTCACTGGATATACTCTTCTAGGGTAAAAGTTTTTTCCTTTCAGCACTGTAAATATGTTATGCCACTCTCCTTTAGACCGTAAAGTTTCCACTAAAAAGTCTGCTGCATTGTATATTATTTGTTTCTGTTCTCATATTGCTTTTAGAATCCTTTCTTTATCTTTGATCTTTCAGAGTTCAATTATGTCTTGACATAGTCTCCTTTAGGTTAAATCTGCTTGGTGTCCTATTATCTTCTTGTACTTTGAATATTGATGTCTATTTCTAGGTTTGAGAAGTTCTCAACTATTACTTATCTACCCCCATCTCTTTCACTATGCCCTCTTTAAGGCCAATAACTTTTAGATTTGCCCTTTTGAGGATATTTTCTAAATCCTGTAGGCATGCTTCATTGTTCCTTATTCTTTTTTTGTTTGTGTCTTCTGTGTATTTTCAAATAGCCTGTCTTCAAGCTCCCTAATTCTGCTTGATCAATTTTGCTGTTAAAGAACTCTAGTGCATTCTTCAGTATGCCAATTGCATTGTAAATCTCCAGAATTTCTGCTTGATTCTTTTAAATTACTTTAATGTATTTGTTAAACGTATTTGATAGAATTCTGAATTTGTCCCATGTGTTATCTTGAATTTCTTTCAGTTTCCTCAATATAACTGAGTTCTCTTTCTGAAAGGTCAGATATCTTTGTTTCTTCAGCATTGATCCCTTGTGCCTTATTTAGTTTATTTGGTGGGGTCATGTTTTTCTGAATGGTGTTGATACTAGTAGATATTCTTTGGTGTCTGGACATGGAAGGGTTAGGTATTTATTGTAGTCTTCACTGTCTATGCTTATTTGTAGTCATTCTTCTTAGGAAGACTTTTCAGATATTTCAGATAAACTGGTTGTTATCATCTAAGCTGTATATGCTTTAGGGGGCACCCCAAGCCCTGTAATGCCGTAGATCTTGCAAACTCATATATGTACTGCCTTGATGGTCTTGGATAAGATCCAGGAGAATTCTCTGGGTTTCTAGGCAGAGACTTTTACTCCTTTCTTTTACTTTCTCCAAAATATACAGAGTCTCTCTTTTCTGAGCCCCCTAAAGCTGGGGGTGGAGTGATATTATTGCCATTACCGCTATGACTGCACTGAGTCAGACCTAAAGCCAGCACAGTGCTGGGTCACCTCAAGGCCTGCTGTCACCACTCTCTGGCTACTGCCTATGTTCGCTCAAGTCCTTGGGGCTCTAGAAACAGCAGATGGCAATGCCAGCCAGACCTGTGTCCTTCATTCAGGGCAGTGAGATCCCTCAATTACCAGGTGGGTTCAGAAATGCTATTTGGGAGTCAGAAACCACAGTCAAAAATTTTAGAATTCTGCATGGCATTCTATTGTGTTGTGACTGAGCTGGCACTCAATTCACATGATGCAGTCCTTTCCACTGTTCCCTGTCCAAAGGCAGAGAAGCCTCATCCTGTAGCCATTGCCTTCACAGATCACGAAGAGTACTGCTGGACTACTGAGAATGATCCTTTAAAGTCCAAGGTCTTTCAAGGCAGTTAGTTGTGAATGCTACCTAGTTTAGGAGTCAGATCTCAGGGCAGTGGACTCCCCTCTGGCCCAGGGCAGATCCAGAAATGCCATCCAAGAGTCAAATCCTGAAATTGGTGTCCCCAGGAACTTACTTGGTGCTCTACCCACTTGTGATGGTTATGTGCTGAATCTTTCCTGGAGCCAGCAAGTCTCAGAGGCTCACCCAAGCCCATGATATAGTACCAGGGTATTGTGGCTGGTTATTTAGGACTCAAGGGCTCTTTAGCTAGCATATGATGATTACTGCCAGGACTTCATCCTTTACTTCAAGGTAACAGGTTTCCTTTTGGCCCTGGATGTGTCTTGAAATGTCATCTGGGAACTTGGACCTGGAATGGGATCCTCATGACTCTGACTGGTGCCCTATTCTGCTGTGGCTGGGCTGATATCCTAGACGTAAGACACAGTCCTTCTTACTATTCCTTCTCCTCTCCTCAAGTGGAAGGAAAGGGTCTATTTTGGAGCCACAAGCTATGGAGTCTGGGTTTAGGGGAGGAATGATGCCAGGATTTCCTTGGCTGCCCCAGCTGGAGTCTCAGTATGTCATGTCCCCCACCCCACCCCCAGTCCACTGTCTCTGGGTCTAGTTCTGCAATAGGACTCACCTAAGAATTGTAGTTCTTATGGCCTAGACTGCCTTTCAAGTTTACTTGGAGATACAGAGCACTGTAGCCCTTGGTTTGCAAGCATTCAACTTTGGATCCTGGGATTAGCAATTCCCTTCTGACTAGGGCTGATTTAAATGCTCCTTCTGTGGGCGGGCATAAGCTGAGTTTGTTCTGTTTTTCCTTCTCTAATAGGAAAGCACTGAGTTCAGTGCCTCACAATTGCTGTGTTCTCCTTCCCCAGCACCCTGAGACACTTTCTGCACCATGCTGCTGCTCCCCAGGGTTGGGAAGGGGTGGCGTCAGAGATTCAGGACTGTTTTTTTAAATCTCTTCAGTGCAAATTTTAGCAATATGAGGTTAAAACCAGGTGCTATGAGTGCTCACATAATTTCTTGTTGTTATGAAGGTATTTTTTTCTGTGTAGATAGTTTTTAACTTGGTGTCCTTGTGGGGTAGGGTTGGGGAGTCAATCAGTGGTGCTTTCTATTCCACCATCTTGCTCTTCCCTTTTCATATATGACCTTTATTGTGTTTAGGTACTTTTTTTAAATTATTATTATGATTATGCTTTAAGTTCTAGGGTACATGTGCATAACGTGCAGGTTTGTTACGTATGTATACTTGTGCCATGTTGTTGTGCTGCACCCATCAACTCGTCAGCACCCATAAACTCGTCATTTACATCAGGTATAACTCCCAATGCATTCCCTCCCCCCTCCCCCCTCCCCATGATAGGCCCCGGTGTGTGATGTTCCCCTTCCCGAGTCCAAGTGATCTCGTTGTTCAGTTCCCACCTATGAGTGAGAACATGCGGTGTTTGGTTTTCTGTTCTTGTGATAGTTTGCTAAGAATGATGGTTTCCAGCTGCATCCATGTCCCTACAAAGGACACAAACTCATCCTTTTTATCTGACAAAGGGCTAATATCCAGAACCTACAAAGAACTCAAATTTACAAGAAAAAAACAACCCCATCAAAAAGTGGGCAAAGGATATGAACAGACATTTCTCAAAAGAAGACATTCATACAGCCAACAGACACATGAAAAAATGCTCTTCATCACTGGCCATCAGAGAAATGCAAATCAAAACCACAATGAGGTACCATCTCACACCAGTTAGAATGGCAATCATTAAAAAGTCAGGAAACAACAGGTGCTGGAGAGGATGTGGAGAAATAGGAACACTTTTACACTGTTGGTGGGATTGTAAACTAGTTCAACCATTATGGAAAACAGTATGACGATTCCTCAAGGATCTAGAACTAGATGTACCATATAACCCAGCCATCCCATTACTGGGTATATACCCAAAGGATTATAAATCATGCTGCTATAAAGACACATGCACACGTATGTTTATTGTGGCACTATTCACAATAGCAAAGACTTGGAATCAACCCAAATGTCCATCAGTGACAGACTGGATTAAGAAAATGTGGCACATATACACCTAAGTACTTTTTTTGTACATCATTTTTTGAGCGCTCTTTAAAATGAAAGTTTGTTGAATTTTTTCAAATGCTTTTTCTGCATCAATTGAGATGATTATATGATTTTTATCCTTCATTCTGTTAATATGGTATGTCACATGTATTGATTTGTGTATTTTTAACCTCCCTAGCATCACAGGGATAAATCCCACTTGATCGTGATGTATGACCCTCTTAATGTGATGTTCAGTTTGGTTTGCTAGTATTTCATTGAGGATGTTTGCATCTATGTTCATCAGGGATATTGGGACTATAGTTTCTTTTCTTGTGGTTTCATTGTCTGGCTTTGGTACTGTGGTAGACTAATTCTCCCTGATGATCACACAGACTGGACTGCATAACACTTTAGTTATACAGACAGATTTCCACAAAGCTGTCTTAACATTGAGCAAATAGTTAAACCTGGGGAAATCAGGGCTCAGACATCAAAGCTAGAAATGAAACATATGGTCAGCAGGAGCCTTTCATGGACTTCTCCCTAACCTGGAGCAAGCCAAAATAATAGAGACAGACAGTCTTACATTCCTAGTGCCAGGACCTGTCTCAGGTCAAAGAAATCTGAGATGAGTCAAGGTAATAGAGGCAGCTGTTTGAATAGATTCATTGGCGAGTCTAAGGCATGTCTCCCGACCAAGCTGTAAAGGAGATAAAACAGAAATAATCACTCCAGTACCACAGTAAACAGGACTTGAAGGTACTAGGGCCCTTTTAATCAGTCGTAGCAAGCATTTTTTTTTTTTTTTTTTTTTGCCTCTGACCTTCTAGTTGAAACAAAATTAATTATCAATAGACTTAGGCGAATGCTATGCTGCACGTAGACACAACCCCAACCTATATAAGCACTAAGAAAACTTTAACATTTTGAGTTGGTCTGGTGAAATTATCTGCAGCCTTCTCCCTACATCCAGTAATAGCAATAAATTCCCTTCTTTCCTAGTTTGTCTGCTTCTCGTTACTGGGCCTTGAGAAAACAGCTGGATCCAGCTTGGTTCCAAGAACATTATCAGGGTAATGCTGGCCTCATCAAATGAGTCTAGAAGTATTTCCTTCTCTTCAGTGTTTTGGAAAAAGTTTTAGGATTGTTATTAATTCTTTAAATGTTTGATAGAATTCACCAGTTAAGCCATATTTTGCCTTTTTTTCTTGTTGAGAAATTTTTATTCATCGATTCAATCTCTTATCCTGATATTAGTCTGTTCAGATGATCTATTCCTCATGATTTAGTTTTGACAGTTTGTATGTTTTTGAAAATTTATCCATTTCTTTTTGGTTATCAAATTTGTTGGTTATAATTGTTCATAGTAGTTTCTTTTAATCCTTTATATTTCTGTGGTATGAGTTCTGAAAACCTAAAGTATTGGAGACAAGTCTCAATGAATTTATAAAGCTTATTTTGACAAGATTAAAGACACACCCATGACATAGCCTCAGGAGGTCTTGACGACATATGCCCCAAGTGGTCAGAGTACAGCTTGCTTTTATACATTTTAGAAACACATAATGCATCAGTCAGTACATATAAAATTTACATTTATTCAATCTGGAAGAGTGAGATGACTGGAAGTGGGGGCTTCCAGGTCATAGATAGATTAATTAATTAATTTTTATATATTTTTAAAATTTTAATTTTTTTTCTTAAGTTATTGTGGTACAGGTGGTGATAGGTTACATGAGTAAGTTCTTTAGTGGTGATTCGTGAGATTTTGGTGCACCCATCACCTGAGCAATATACAATACACCACATTTGTTTGTAGTCTTTTATCCCGCACTCCCCTCCCACTCTTTCCCCCAAGCCCCCAAAGCCCATTATATCATTCTTATATCATTCTTATGCCTTTGCGTCTTCAGAGCTTAGCTCCCATATACCAGTGAGAATATGTGATGTTTGGTTTTCCACTCCTGAGTTACTTCAGTTGGAATAATAGTCTCCAATCTCATCCAGGTCACTGCAAATACTGTTAATTCATTCATGTTTCTGGCTGAGTAGTATCCTATCATATATATATGTGTGTGTGTGTGTGTATATATATATCTATATATCTCACAGTTTCCTTAACCACTCATTGACTGATGGACATTTGGATTGGTTCCACAATTTTGCAATTGTGAATTATGCTGCTATACACATGAGTGTGCAGATATCTTTTTCGAATAATGACTTATTTTCCTTGCAGTAGATACCCAATAGTGGTGGCTTGGTAATGGTGAATTCTCTCAGCATTTGTTTGTCTGAAAAAGACTGTATCTTTCCTTCATATATGATGCTTAGTTTCACTGAATACAAAATTCTTGGCTTATAATTGTTTTGTTAGAGGAGGCTGAAGATAGGTCTCCAATCCCTTCTAGCTTGTAGAGTTTCTACTGATAAATCTGCCGTTAGTTTTTCTTTACAGGTTACCTGGTGCTTCTGTCTCACAGCTCTTAAGATTTTTTCCTTTGTCTTAATTTTGGATAACCTGATGACAATGTGCCTAGTCAATGATCTTTTTGTTCTGAAATTTTCAGGTGTTCTTTGTGCTTCTTATATTTGGATGTCTAGGCCTCTAGCAACACCAGCGAAGTTTTCCTCTATTGTTTCCCCAACTATGTTTACCAAGTTTTTAGAATTCTCTTCTTCCTCAGGAACACCAATTATTATTAGGTTTGGTCATTTAACACACTCCCAGACTTCTTAGAAGCTTTGTACATATTTTCTTATTCTTTTTTCTTTGTCTTTGTTGGATTGGGTTAATTCGAAGACCTTGTCTTTGAGATCTGAATTTATTTCTTCTACTTGTTCAATTCTATTGCAGAAAGTTTCCAGAGCATTTTGTATTTTTAAAAGTGTGTCCAAACTTTCCTGAATTTTTTATTGTTTTTTAATTTAAGCTATCTTTTTTTTAATATTTCTTTTTTCACTTCTTGTATTGTTTCTTGGATTTTCTTTCATTGGGCTTTGCGTTTCTCTGGTGCCTCCCTTATTAGCCTAATGACTAACTTCCTGAATTATTTTTTCAGATAAATCAGGGATTTCTTCTTGGTTTGGATCCAATGCTGGTCAACTAGTCATATTAACATAGTAGTGCCCTTTCCTGTGGAGGTGGTGGGTGGATGCAATGGACTTCCTGAGCATTCTTAGCATTCTTAGCTTTGGTGGTTTAATGCTCTATTATGTGCTGATTTGCCTCCTGCCGGGAGGTGGTGCTTTTCAGAAAGCATGAGCTGTAGTGGTATGAAGAGGGACAGGTGTCAGGCAGGGCCCTAGAACTTTTAAGATTTATATTCCCTTTGTCTACTGCTACCAGGGTGGGTAGGGAAAGACCATGAGGTGGGGACAGGGATAAGCGTGTCTGAGCCCAGACTCTTTGGTCAGGTGTTGCCACAACTGCTGTGGGAGATGTGGGTGAGATTCCAAGATCTGGATTTGTGTACTTGGGAAGATTATGGCTGCCTCTGCAGAGTCCTGCAGGTTGTCAGCGAAGTGGAAAGATGGCAGTCACAGGCCTCATCCAGCCCCCATGCAAACTTAAGGACCAGACTCATTTTCATCGTGAACCCCTAACAGCTCCCGAGTCTGTTTCTAGGTGGTGGGCAAGACAGGCTTTGAAAACTTGCCACAGAGTACTCACTTACCAACTGCAAAAAAAAAAAAAAAAAAAAAAAAAAAAAGAGCTTGGTTTCCCCGAGTTCTGGCCAGGAGGCTTCTTGCTTTGTTCAAGTTGTTACAAATTTCGGCTGGATACTTACTTCTCTCTGTGGAGTTTACTCCCTGCTTCTCTGGCTACCCTCTCGATGGATCTCTGTGGTGCCAGGCAGAAATGGCCTGCTTGGTGACCCAGCTAGCTCCCAGGGCCTTTCCACTGCTCCCTCTATCCCTGAGTTTCACTTGGCTCTCTGAATTGACTCAGCTCCAGGTAAGGTCAGAAACGTCTCCCACAAACAGACCTTCAGTTTCTCCATTGGGTGTGTGTGTTTCGGAGAGAAGTTCCCCACTTCTGCAGGTGGAGCACTCACAGTATTTGGTGCGCCTCCTGGGTCTCGCAGGAGCAGTCTACTTCCTTCAGAGGGTCTGTGAGTCCTGTCAGGATTGCTGGATTGTTCTTGCTCAAATTCATAACGTGAGTCTCCGCATGCTGCTCTGTCTGGAGCTGCAGTCTGAGCAGCAGTCTGGTCCGCCATGGTCCAATGTTCTCAAGTCCTTCTGGTTTAGATACTCAAGTTGTTTTTCTTTCTTCGATTAGATTTTTTTAAATGTAGTCTTGCTCTGTCACCCAGGTTTGAGTGCAGTGGCATGATCTCAGCTAATTGCAACCTCCGTCTCACAGGTTGAAGTGATTCTCCTGCCTCAGCCTCCGGAGTAGCTGAGATTACAGGCCCATAGGTAGACCATAAGTAGATTTAAACTTATTCTGATTGACAATTGGTTGAAAGAGTTATTATCAGTAGAAAGGAATGTCTGATTATGATAAGGGGTTGTGGAGACCTAGGTTTTGTCATGTAGATGAAGCCTCCAAGTAGCAGGCTTTATGGAGAATAGACTGTAAGTGTTTTTAATCAGACTAAAGGCTTGTGTTTATGTTAATGCTGGAAGGGTGTAATGAGGCATGTCCAACCTTGACTTTCCCACATGATCCAAACCAGTCTTTCACTTTGAAAGTGCCAGAGTAGAGTATGCAATCCAAGCTTGTCCAGAATTGCTGTGAAGAGATTTTGAATCATTATTTCCAGAAGTGGCTAATAGCAAACTAATAATTCTGACTATAACACCACAAAACCAAGAATGATATGATAATTTGACATGAAGAAGTAGAAATTGAAAGAGAAAGGCTCTTGGAAAAGCTTATCAATAGCGCTAAAAAATTTGCTCTGCACTTCAAGCTGAGTGATATTGGGTTTGGCATTTTTTGGACCATGTATAAACAACACTTTTTTTTTAAAGACAGATGAAAGCTACTAACATTTAAGATTATCTGTTGATGATCTTGGATAATGTGAAGCGATTTATCATAGTCTCTGGGGCACCCATGTAGTTGTGGGAAGTATGTTCACTAATGCAACACCAGACAGCCATATTATAGAGAAATTAAAGGGAAGTTAGCAGTAATATTAATTCATTTGCTGTACTATTTGTATGTAACCTTGGGGTTAATATATAGGCACTGTCAAACTAAAGTCTCTAAAAGATACTTATTTGTAAGTATTTATTTCAACATTTATGAATTTACAACATTGACAAGTAATATGGGATTTTAAAATTTCAAATGTTCATTATTCATATTATCATTGACTACATGTTGAGCACAACCACATTGTATAGGGTGTGGTAATTAGCTTGTAACCAGGATATAACCTGTTATTGTTATTTCTCTTCTTTGTTGAAAAAAAACCCTCATTTTAATTATTTTTATCAAAAAAAATTCACACATTTGGTTTTTGATGGCTGGATATGGTGACTCATGCCTGTAATCCCAGTACTTTGGGAGGCAAGTGGATCACTTGAGGTCAGGAGTTCAACACCAGCCTGGCCAATACAGTGAAACCCTGTCTCTTCTAAACATAAAAAAATTAGTCAGGTATGGTGGCAGGCACCTATAATCCCAGCTACTTGGAATGCTGAGGTAGGAGTATAGCTTGAACCTGGGAGGTGGAGGTTCTAGTGAGCCGGGATCATAGCATTGCACTCCAGCCTGGGTGACAGAGCAAGACTCCATCTCAACCAAAAAGACTAACAAATTAACAAAAAAACTATTCTATGAATCTTAAACTGTGTTGTGGCCTAATATATGATCTATCCTGGAGCATGTTCTAAGTCATTTGAGAATGTATATTCTGCAACTATTGAATGGAATGATCTTTATATGTATGTTGGGTCTATGTGGTCTAAAGTATAGTTCAAGCCCAATGTTACATATTGATTTTCTGTCTGCATGATCTATTTTTGAGAGTGGGGATATTGAAGTCTCTTTCTGTTATTATATTGCTGTCTATTTCTCCCTTTGCATTCATTATTTGCTTTATATATTTAGGTGTTCTCATATTTGGCGCATACATACATACTATTGTTATATCTTCTAAACAAATTGACTTATTTGTCATTATATAGTTACCTTCTTTGTCTCTTGCAACATTTTTTGACTTAAAGTTTATTTTATCTGATATAAATATAACCATCTCAGCTATCTTTTGGTTACCATTTTCATGGAATATCTTTTTCCATCTCTCTATTTCAGCCTATGTGTATGTGACCTTTCACTTTTACTGCCTTCAAAATTCTTTTTTTGTCTTAATTTTTTTTTTTTTTTTGAGACAGAATCTTGCTGTGTCACCCAGGCTGGAGTGCAGTAGTGTGATCTCAGCTCACTGCAATTTCCATCTCCCAGGTTTAGGTTGCTATTGGATTGCAAACCACAATGGCAGTGCTATTCTTATTTTGCTGTGTATTTACTTTTACTAGTGGGTTTTATACCTTTAAATGTTTTCATTTTGCATGTTACTGTTTTTATTTTCTTTCAGATTGAAGAATTCCCTTTGCCATGTTTTGTAAGTTGGTTCTGGTGGTGATAAATTCTGTCAGCTTTTGCTTGTCTGGAAAATACTTTATTTCTCCTTCATGTTTGCAGAATAGTTTTGCTGGGTAAAGAAAAACTACTTGGTTGGTAGTTTTTTTCTTTTAGATACTTGAATATGTCATCCCACTCCCTCCAGTCCTATATGATTTTCACTAAAAATAAAATCCAGATGAAAATGAGCTCCAGATGAATTGGAGTTTTTTGTATGTTATTTGCTGCTTTTCTCTTGCTCCTTTTAGAATCCTCTCTTTGTCCTTTACCTTTGAGAGTCTGATTATTATGTTGCTGTAGTTGTATTTGGGTTGAATCTCTGTGCTGTTCTCAGACTTCCTGTATGTGGACATTTATATCTTCCTCAAGTTTTTAAGTTTTCTGTTTTCTTTTTTGTTTGTTTGCTTGTTTGTTTTATTTCTTTGAATGAGGTTTCTACTCCTTGCTCTTGCTCAGTTCCCTATTGAACATCAATAATTCTTAGATTTTCTATTTTGAGGTAATTTTATGTATCTTGTAGGCATTTTTTATTTATTTTCTTTTTTCTTTTCTGACTGTATATTTTTTATTTTCTTTTTTAAAATTATTATACTTTAAGTTCTAGGGTACATGTGCACAACATGCAGGTTTGTTACATAGGCATACATGTGCCATGTTGGTTTGCTGCACCCATTAACTCATCATTTACATTAGGTGTTTCTACTAATGCTATCCCTCCCCTTGTCCCCCACCCTGTGACAGGCCCCTGTGTGTGATGTTCCCCGCCCCATGTCCAAGTGTTCTCATTGTTCAATTCCCACCTATTAGTGAGAACATGTGGTTTTTGGTTTTCTGTCCTTGTGATAATTTGCTCAGAATGATGGTTTGCAGCTTCATCCATGTCCCTGCAAAGGACATGAACTTATCCTTTTTTATGGCTGTGTAATATTCCATGTTGTATATGTTCCACAATTTGTTAATCCAGTCTATCATTGATGGACATTTGGGTTGGTTCCAAGTTTTTGCTATTGTGAATAGTGCCACAATAAACATATGTTTGCATGTGTCTTTATAGTAGCATGATTTATAATCCTTTGGGTATATACCCAGTAATGGGATCACTGGGTCAAATGCTATTTCTAGTTCTAGATCCTTGAGGAATTGCCACACTGTATTCCACAATGGTTGACCTAATTTGCCCTCCTACCAACAGTGTAAAAGTGTTCTATTTCTCCACATCCTCTAAAGCATCTGTTGTTTCCTGACTTTTTAATGATTACCATTCTAACTGATGTGAGATGGTATCACATTGTAGTTTTGATTTGCATTCTCTGATGACCAGTGATGATGAGCATTTTTTCCTGTGTCTGTTGGTTGCATATATGTCTTCTTTTGAGAAGTCTGACTGTATATTTTCAAATAGTCTGTCTTTCAGCTAACTGATTATTTTCTCTGCTTGACCCATTCTGCTGTTGAGAGCCTCCATTAAGTTTTTCACATCAGCAAACTAATTTCTCAGTTCTAGGATTTCTGTTTGAGTTTTAACAAAATATTTTAATATCTTTGTTGCATTTCTCTAATAAATTTCTGAGTTGCTTTTTTGTGTTGTATATAATGCTGAGTTTTCTTAAAACTTTTATTTTTTATTTTGTGTGTTTTTTTAAAATTCAACTTTGTGCATTCAGAGGGTACATGTGCAGTTTTGTGACATGAGTATATTCCATGATGCTGAGGCTTGGGATACAGATGTTAGCATCACCCAGGTAGTGAGGACAATGCCAAACAGGTGAAAACAGCTGTTTTAAATTCTTGATCAGGGAACTTTCCTATTGCCATTTCATTACAATTGGTCACTGGCTCCTTGTTTTGTCTCTTTGGGGAGGCCATGGTTCCCCGATTGCTATTGTTTCTTTTGTACATATGTCTGCATCTTCACATTGAAGGATTAGTTACTTCGCTTCTCTCCCTGGCTTGTTTAAATTTTTATTGTAAATGTTTACTTTGATATTTCCTTGCAATATAACCATTGAATATACTTTTTTTGCTAGGTCATTGCCTCCTATTTGGCACTAGATGACCCCTTATGTCCAAGTTTGTCTGGGCTCTAGTAAATGGCCCAGCTACTGGTCGCAGATAGGGAAGGCTCCAAAGGGCATATGACAGCAGTGTGGGACGGCTGGTTAGAGGTTTGCACCCAGGGGACATGTGGAATGCACATCTTACAGTATGGTGCTGCTGAACAGCCATTCTGATTTGACCTCTCTTTTGGCTTAGAAACAGAGCAGATCCTGCCTCTACCATTTTTCTCTGGCTATTTTCAGGACTTTTTCTCCATTCAGGTACTTGCAATGTTTTCTGTGGATTGAGGCAGAAATAAATCTTGGGATCCCAAGATTGCACGGAAGGTCGTTGTCAACATCAATTTCACTTTTTCTAGTATAGTAACTGAGTCATGGAAAAATTTTCTGCATGCTTGGTGTCTGGCAGAATGTAAGATGGGCATCACAGCTGTAAAAGGTTCAATTATCTTACTATCTGTATGAAGTTTTTTCACTTCTACTTGACCACAACATCTATTTCATCCTCATATTTGAGTTGTGGAATTTTGCTGTTGATAAGCTTGGCATTGCATATTTGGTTTTGATTTTCTGGTAGTGGGGAGAGAAGCCTGCTAGCTTCTACTCTACCATTTTGGTGATGTCTCTGCGTAAAAGCATTTGACAAAATTTAACATCCTTTCTATCATGATAATAAGAAATATCTGAAAGTTTTTATTCTCAGATTTAGTACCAGGCAAAGATGATTCTTCTCACCTCTTTTATCCAATGTAATACCAGAAATCCAAGCCAGAGTAATCAAGCAAGAGAATAAAATAAAGTTCATCCAAGTTTGAAATGAAATCAAATTATCATTGTTTGCAGATGACATGATCCTGTAGTTGGAAAATCCTAAAGACTCCACTAAAACATTGTTAGAGCTGATAAACAAATTAAGTAAAGTTATAAGCAACACAGTTAACATACAAAAATTAGTAGCATTTCTATACATAAGAAATAATTTAATGAAACAATCTTATTTACAATAGCATAAAATACCTTGGAATAACTTTAACCAAGGAGGTGAAAGACTTGTACACATAAAACTATAAAACTTTGTGAAAAAAATTGAAGATGACACAAATAGATGAAAAGTTACTGTGTGTTCATGAACCAGAAGTATTAATATTGTTAAAATATTTATACTACCCTAAGCAATATACTTATCTTTGTGGGAACCATAGAGAAAATGGAACAAGTATAATGACCTGAAATACTGGCAATGTCTATCTATCTGTTGCCAGATGGAAAACAAGACATTTCCATGGAAATTGCAGAGTAAGTACCAACAGTGTCTATCCAAAAAAGATCTATTAACCTACATTTCCATGGAAATTGCAGAGTGAGTACCACAAGTGTCTATCCAGAAAAGATATATTAACATAAGGAAAAGTTATTGAGACATATGGTTCACCAGTTTTTATTTCCAAGATTTTTTTTATCTATCAGTTTTGAGCCAATTGCAAAGTTTTCTTAGCTGAGGGTTTTATCCTTCTATAGGCTCTACTAGTTTTCTTATTCCTGAAATTTCTTCATCCTGTGGTATTTTTATCTATAGATTTTCCTAAAATGTTCTTTTTTTAAAAGAAAATAACATATAGTTTTCTTTCTTTCCTCCCTTTATAGATTGACAAATATAGTAATTACTTCTGTTAGTAAAAAGTTCTAATTGAGTGGTTAAAACAATAGCTTTGCATTTCTTCTTTATATTTCTCTAGATTGTCCCCAAACTGAGTAGCTGCTGAGTAATAGTCTGTCCTTGTCATACTGCCATTTTTTACTCAATCTGAATTTGGATAGTTGTCAAGATAGCTAATACTAAGTTTGCTAAGACTAGAGTGCAATTTTGGTCCTCCACCGTGTCCATGCCAGTGATTTTTCAAAAAGCCTCAACAAACCACTTGTAGAAATCAGTGGAGACACTCACTCTTTTCTCGGTACAATGGTATAACATTTTCTAGCTTACCTTTGTAGAAAGCCTTCAAGTACAGTCACCAAGAAACCCCTTTAGTGGGCTGCTAGTGCACTTAATTCTTCCGTAGTTGTAGGTGGTGGTGGATAATAGGCCTCTCTTGGTCACAGTGACTTTTTATGTAGGGGACCTGTTTTTAGACTGCTTGTTGCTAGAAAGTCTGCTGGTTGCAAAATCTTCTGCAGCAACCGGGGTAAGTAACCATGCTTGGGTCTGTAAACTGAAAACATGCTGTGCAGTATTTCTGCAAACTTCTATGAGTCTTTCAGGTCACAGAAAATGAAGTCTTTAGATAATTGATACCAACCAGTGAGAAAAGCATGTATATTCTTTTCCTTTTCTTTCTTTCTTTCTTTCTTTTTTTCTTTTATTCTTTTTCTTTTTCTTTTTCTTTTTTTTTTTTTTTTGAGACAGAGTCTCACTCTGTTGCCCAGACTGTAGTGGAGTGCAGTGACATGATCTTGGCTCACTGCAACCTCTGCCTTCCGGATTCAGGTGATAACCCTGCGTCAACCTCCCAAGTAGCTGGGATTACAGGCACCTGCCACCATGCCGGGCTATTTTTTATTTTATTTTATTTTTAGTAGATATTGGGTTTTATCATGTTGGCCAGGCTGATCTCAAACTTCTGACCTCTGGGGCTGGGCGTGGTGGCTCACGCCTATAATCCCAGCACTTTGGGAGGCCGAGACAGATCACGAGGTCAGAAGATCAAGACCATCCTGGCTAACAGGGTGAAACCCCATCTCTATTAAAAAATACAAAAAAAATTAGCCAGGCATGGTGGCGGGCGCCTGTAGTCCCAGCTACTCGGGAGGCTGAGGCAGGAGAATGGCGTGAACCCGGGAGGCGGAGCTTGCAGTGAGCCGAGATCGCGCCACTGCACTCCAGCCTGGGTGACAGAGCGAGACTCTCTCTCAAAACAAACAAACAAACAAACAAACAAAAAACTTCTGACCTCAAGTGATCCACCCACTTCGGCCTCTTAAAGTGTGGGGATTACAAATATGAGCCACCGTGCCTGTCCACACCTGTGTATTCTTAATTAATTTGCCCCTCATGGGTGTGGGTGGCCTCTCAATGGCATAAGCTTTATTGGTGATCTGAATACAATGGACTGATTTATTTTTTGTCTAGAGAAAGAACAAATATAGAGTTATATGGCACTTTGGTCTCCTTTTCTGTATTAGTGAGCAGTCTAATACCTTTTCTTTTTCTTTTTTTCAAGTGACTAATAAAAATACTCTCCATCATTCTGCCTTTATATGAAGACACAGTCTGATCTTCAAATTATCAATTATTCTGTGGTCATGTCTATTTTTTTTTATATTTGTTTTCCTAGCTGTATGGTGTGTGGATGAGAACAGACTCTTGGAGGTGCAATCTGGGCTCAGACATGAAGTGGACTTGGCTAGGTCATAAAGCACACAAAACCATGTCCTCAAACAGAGCAGACAATTTACTACCAGTGAAATAATTTGTGCCCTCATTTATTTTTTTTTTTTTCAAGGAAATGCACTAATGAAGAGAAGTAGCTATCGGAAAGATTAGCATCTCTCTCTATTTTTTAAAGTAGTCAGATTAATGCAGGGACATCATAGAGAGAAGAAATGGCAGAAAAAAGTACAAAGGTTTTTTTTTGTTTTTTGTTTTTTTTTTAAGGTGCCTTTAATTTTCATATATACTTTCCATTTTCTTTAACTTTTTTCTGGCTATCGAAATGATTTTTAACTTCACTCTTAGAATGGTAGCAATCCCATAAATACTAGTAATTTATTTACTTGAATATTTACTTGAAATGAGAACCTGCCAAGAACCTCCACAAATATGTTAATTTATACCAACCAAAAGAACTATTCTTGGGCCATTGCAAGATTAGATTATCACATGTATACTCATTCCAACCAGGACAGAGCTATTTTAGTTCTTAAACAGAAATAACTGGAAGTAACCTTTCTGGCTTCCAGTACTTTTCCATCATCAAAACTAGTGATGACCTTGATGAGATTTTAAAGGCTATTTTACCATGCTTTTTCAATAGCAAAATACTGAATTTGGAAGGGTCGATTCATTCAGCTAGTATTCTAAAAAGTATGGAAATAGAAGGGAGATTTTTTAATATATACAATTAAGGCTCTACCTGACTTTTATGTAATCACAAAACTTTCAATTGTTCTGCTAAATTCAATGACTGCCTATCTCATTCTCATCACTAAAATTTTGGGGAATACATAATTTAAAACAAAACTTGCCCTCAACCTGAAAACCTCTTCACAAAGGTAGAAAAGAAGAACACTTTTTAAAATTAAATAAGCATTGAACCAGGCTATGATACACATATCAGGCAATTCACTTGAGATACTGAAGACAGAATGAAAACTTACTTGTATATAGCAAAGTGGATACAACCATTACATTCATGCTTTCAAAATAAAATTGCTAGTTTTATACTATTTTTATGATATAAGTAGAGCTTGCAGTTTGGAGTCAGGTGACAGCTAAAATTGGGCCCATTATCTCCCAGAAGACTGAGAGATCGGGCATTATTTTGTACTTCAAAGAGTTGGCTATCAGGTCCTAAGTTGTGAAGTCCATGACAGGCTTATTTAATATTTGACTTCATGGTGGTTTCTTATTTTCTGGGATTTTGCCATGTCACTTTTCAGCCACCGTGGTAGCCACAAGTTCCATCATTGCAGTTTTGTAATAGAGTTGTAGGTATTTTGGGCCACAAGGGCTGGGATGTGTCCTCAAGCAAAAAGCAAAAGTCTCTCTAAACATAAATTTGTATCCTCTTTACTTCTTTGCTGGTAGCCCTCCAGTTCCATTGGAGTTGCTGTCATTTCAAGAATATATTTTGTGTAGATTTTATAATGTTTATCTGCAGGCAGGTCATTCCTATACAAGCTACTCTGGCATTTATTAAAAACTTAATTCTTCTCTTTTCAGCACCCAATATTATGACATTATTTCTCAATCTTATCTTTTGTTTTTCTGATGTGTTGCTTCTTATCAAAGACTATCCTGATGCAACATTATAATTTTTCTGACTTTTTGCCATTTATTTAAAAATCTTGTATACTCAGATTCCTAATCTAGAAAAGATTCAATTATATATGTGCTATCAAACAGAAATCTAGTTTTATTTTTCCATATAGGTAGCAAAGTTTCTAATTTTATTTATTGTATAGTCCATTATTTTTCCTCTCAACTGAAAAACCATTTTTGTCATGAAAAACCTTCCATATATTCACTGATCTTTAAATGGGCTTTTCATATAGTTTTTCTAATCAATTTAATTATTAGAATTTTAAGAGAAGTATTAGCTGAGGCTCCAGAACCACATCTGTAAATCCATGTTCCAGGTCAGCCCCTGCAGCCCCAGACACCAGGCTCACTTCAACTGTATCTGGTTCCAGGTGAACCCCAGCAATAGTATAACACAGTTATTGTGGTGTGTAAACTACTGTTACCTTAAGTAGAAATACTAAATAATGAACCAATTCAAAAAAATAAGTACAATTTTTCCACCATGGAGAATACAATGAGATATAAAAGAAAACAACAAATAATTAAAAAATGGGGGGATGATATTAAAGTGTAGAGTTCCATTAGTTTTATTTGTGTGTGTGTGTGTGTGCGTGTGTGTGTGTGTTTAGACAATAATTGGTAGGTTGTTATCAATTTAAAATGATGGGTTATAAGACAATATTTGTAAGCCTCAAGGTAACCTCAAATTGAAAAATAAACAGTTGATACATAAGAAAAGAAATAGTAAAAATGTATATCATACCACCATATAAAATCACCTTCACTAAAAGAAAGACAGGAAGAAAGAAAAGAAAAGAAGAAAGAGGAGGCTTCAAAACAACAGAAAACAAATGAAAAATGGCAGAAGTAAGCCCTTACTAGCAATAATAACACTAAATGTAAATTGACTAAACTCTCCAAAAACATAGACTGGATGAGTGGATAAAAAACAAGACCCTATCATCTGTTGACAAAAAGAAACACACTTTATTTATAAAGCTTTACATAGATTTAAAATAAAAGAATGGAAAAAGATATTTCATGCCAATTGAAACAAAAAGAAATGCAGGTATAAGTATATTTCTATCAGGCAAAATTTATTTCAAGACAAAAATTGTAAGAAGAGATAAAGAAGGTCATTATATAATGATGAACAGGTCAATTCAGCAAAAAAACTAATTGGAAATATATATGCATTCAATAATAGAGCACATAGGTATATAAAGCAAACCTTATTAAGGCTAAAGAGAGGGATAGACACCACTACAATAATAGCTGGAGACCTCAACGTCTCACTTTCAGCATTGGACAGATCTTCCAGAAAGAAAATTTGAAAGACGTATCAGACTTAATTTGCACTATAGAAAAAATAGAACATTTTTTTTCAATGGCTGCGGAATACACATTCTTCTTCTTGGTACGGGGATTATTCTTGTGGATGGACCATATACTAGGTCACAAGAAAACTCTTAAACCATTTCAAAAATGAAATAATATCAAGCGTTTTCTCTAACCACAATGAAATAAAACTAGAAATCGAGCACAAGAGGAATTTTGAAAACTATGCAAACACATGGAAATTAAACTATACTCTTGAATGATGAATGGGTCATAAAGAAATTAAGATGAAAAAATTTAAAACTATTGAAACAAATGAAAATGGAAAACAACATACCAAAACCACTGCATCAGATACAGTGAAAGCAGTATAAAGAGGAATACTTATTGCTATAAGTGCCTACATCAAAGAAGTAGAAAAACTTCAAATAAATCACTTAACAATGTATTTCAAAGAATTAAAACTGCAAGAACAAACCAAAACAAAAATTAGTAGAAGAAATAATAAAGATTGAGCAGAAATAAATGAAATAGAAATAAAACAATACAAAAATCAATAGGAATGAATAGTTGGTTTTTTTGAATAGATAAAATGTATAGAATTTATTCTGACTAATGAAGAAGACCCAAATAAGTGTAATCAGAGATGAAAAGGAAACATTACAACTTACACTACGACAATTTAAGAAATCATTAGTGGCTACTATGAGCAACTATATGTCAATACATTTGAAAATCTAGAGGACATGGATAAATTCTTACACACAGAACAGATCTGGCAAGATGGCCAAATAGGAATAGGTCCAATCTGCAGCTCCCAACAAGACCAACACAGAAGGAGGGGGGATTTCAGCATTTCCAAATGAGGTACACAGTTCATCTCACTGAGACTGGTTAGCCAGTGGGTGCAGCCCACAGAGGGTGAGTAAAAGCAGGGTGGGGCATCACCTCACCCAGGAAGTGCAAGGACCCAGGGAGCTCCCTCCCCCAGCCAAGGGTAGCCATGAGGGACTGTGCTATCCTGCCCAGATACAACACTTTTCCCACGATTTTTGCAAATCTACAGATCAGGAGATTCCCTTGTGTGCCTACACCAACAGGGCCCTGGGTTTCAAGCACAAAACTGGGCAACTGTTTGGGAAGACACTGAGCTAGTGCAGGGTTTTTATTTTATTTTATTTTTATACCCCAGTGGTGCCTAGAACCCCTTTTAGACAGAACCATTCACTCCCCTGGAAAGGGGGCTGAAGCCAGGGAGCCAAACAGTCTCACTCAGTGGATCCCACTCCCATGGAGCCCAGCAAGCTAAGAACCACTGGCTTGAAATTCTCACTGCCAGCACAGCAGTTTGAAGTTGACTTGGGATGATTGAGCTTGGTGGCATGAGGGACGTTCATCATTACTGAGGCTTTAGTAGGTGGTTTTCCCCTGACAGTGCTAAGTAGGCCTGTAGGTTTGGATTAGGTGGAATTCACCACAGTAAGGCAAAGTAGCTGTGACCAGACTGCCTCTCTAGAGTCCTCCTCAGTGAGCAGGGTATCTCTAAAAGAAAGACAGGAGCCCCAGGCAGGGGCTTATAGATAAAACTCCCATCTCCCTGGGACAGAACACCTGGGGGAATGGGCAGCTGTGGGTGCAGCTTTGGCAGACTTAAACATTCCTGCCTGCTGGCTCTGAAGAGAGCATCTGATCCTGACAAGATTCTCCCAGCATAGCACTCAAGCTCTGCTAAGGGACAGACTTCCTCCCCCAAGTGGGTCCTGGACCCCTGTGTCTCCTGAATGGGAGAGACCCCCCCAACAGGGGTCGACAGACACCTTGTACAAGAGAGCTCTGGCTGCATCTGGTCAGTGCCCCTCTGGGACAAAGCTTCCAGAGGAAGGAGCAGGCAACAGTCTTTGCTGTCCTTCAGCCTCCACTGATGACACCCAAGCAAACAGGGTCTACAGTGGACCTCCAGCAAACTGCAGCAGACCTGCAGAAGAGGGGCCTGACTGTTAGAAGAAAAACTAACAAGCAGAAAGCAACAACATCAACATCGACATCAACAAAAAGGGCTTCCACATAAACATCCCTTCTAAAGGTCATCAGCCTCAATGATCAAAGGTAGATAAATCCATGAAGATGAGGAAAGACCAGTGCAAAAATGCTGAGAATTCCAAAAACCACAATGACTTTTCTCCAAATGATCAAAACTCCTCTCCAACAAGGACACAAAACTGAACAGAGAATGAGTTTGATGAATTGACAGAAGTAGGCTTCAGAGGTGGGTAATAACAAACTCCTCTGAGCTAAAGGAGCATGTCCTAACTCAACAAAAACAAAAAGCATAAAAAAAATTTAAAAAAACCGGGAACAAAAAAAAAAAAAAAAAAAAAAAAAACAGTTTAGAGAGGAACACAAATGACCTGATGGAGCTGCAAAACACAGCACAAGAACTTTATAAAGCATACACAAGTATCAATAGCCGAATTCATCAAGCAGAAGAAAGTATATCAGAGATTGAAGATCAACTTACTGAAGTAAGGCATGAAGACAAGATTAGAGAAAAAAAAAAGATAAAAAACAAACCAAGCCTCCAAAAAATATGAAACTATGAGAAAAGACCAAACCTACAATTTATGTATGTGCCTGAAAGTGACGGGTAGAATGGAACCAAGTTGGAAACACACTTCAGGATATTATCCAGGAGAACTTCCTCAACATAGCAAGATAGGCCAACATTCAAATTCAGGAAATACAGAGAAAACCACTAAGATACTTCTCGAGAAGAGCAACTCCAAGACACATAATCGTCAGATTCTCCAAGGTTTAAACGAAAGAAACAATGTTAAGGGCAGCCAGAGAGATAGGTCAGGTTACCTACAAAGGGAAGCCCATCAGACTAACAGTGAATCTCTCTGCAGAAACGCTACAAGCCAGAAGAGAGCTGGGGCCAAAATTCAACATTCTTAAAGAAAAGAAATCAACCCAGAATTTCATATCCAGTCAAACTAAGCTTCATAAGCAAAGAAGAAATAAAATCCTTTCCAACCTGCCACTGCAAAAATACACTGAAATATAAAGACCAATGACACTATGAAGAAACTGCTTCAACTAATGTGCAAAATAAGCAGCTAGCATCATGATGACAGGATGAAATTCACACATACCAATATTAACCTTAAATGTAAATGGGCTAAATGCCCCAATTAAAAGACACGGACTGCCAAATTAGATAGTCAAGACCCATTGGTGTGCTGTATTCAGGAGACATATCACGTGCAAAGACACACATAGGCTCAAAATAAAAGGATGGAGGAATTTTACCGTACAAATGGAAAACAAAAAAACAAACAAAAAAACAAAAGCAGGGGTTGCAATCATGGTCTCTGATAAAACAGACTTTAAACCAACAAAGATCAAAAAAGACAAAGAAGGACATTATATAATGGTAAAGCCATCAATTCAACAAGAAAAGCTAAGTATCCTAAATATATATGCACTTAATACAGGTGCACCCAGATTTGTAAGACAAGTTCTTACAGACCTACAAACAGAGTTAGACTCCCACATAATAACAGTGGAAGACTTTAACATCCCACTGTCGATATTAGACACATCAATGAGACAGAAAATTAACAACGATATTCAGGACTTGAACTCAGCTCCAGATCAAGTGGACCTAATAGACAACTACAGAACTCTCCACCCCGAGGTAAACAGAATACACATTCTTCTCAGTGCCACGTAGCATGTATTTTAAAATTGACCACATAATTGAAATTAAAACACTCCTCAGCAAATGCAAAAAAAATGGAAATCATAACAAACAGTCCCTCAGACCACATGCAATCAAATTAGAACTCAGGATTAAGAAACTCACCCAAAACCACAAAATTACAAAAAAATTGAACAATCTGCTCCTGAATGACTATGGGGCAAATAATGAAATTAAAGTATAAATAAAAAAGTTATTTGAAACCAATGAGAACAAAGACACAGTGTACCAGAATCTCAGGAACACAGCTAAAGTCATGTTAAGAGGAAAATTTATAGCACTAAGTGGCCACATCAGAAAACTGGAAAGATCTAAAATTGACACCCTATAGTCACATTAAAAGAAGTAGAAAAGCAAGAGCAAACAAATTCAAAAGCTAGCGGAAGACAAGAAATAACTAAGATCAGAGCAGAACTGCAGGAGATGGAGACAGGAAAAACCCTTCAAAAAATTAATGAATCCAGGAGTGGGTTTTTTTAAAAGCTTAACAAAATAGATGGACCACTAGTTAGACTAATGAAAAAGAAAAGAGAAGAATCAAATAGACACAATAAAAAATGATAAAAGGGATATCATCACCGATCCCACAGAAATACAGCCTAGCATCAGAGAATACTATAAACACCTCTACACAAATAAACCAGAAAATCGAGGAGAAATGGATAAATTCCTGGACACATACACCCTCCTAAGACTAGACCAGGAAGAAGTTGAATCCCTGAAGAGACCAATAACAAGTTCTAAAATGTAGGCAGTATAGGCAGTAGTTAATAGCCTACCAACCAAAAAAAAAAAAAAAAAAAGGCTCGAGACCAGACGAATTCACAGCCAAATTCTACCAAAGAGGAGCTGGTATCACTCCTTCTGAAATTACTCCAAACAATAGGAAAAGAGGAAATCCTCCCTAACCCCTTTTACGAGGCCAGCATCATCTGGATACTAAAACCTGGAAGAGACACAACAACAACAAAAATATTTTAGGCCAGTATCCCTGATGAACATTGATGTGAAATTCCTCAACAAAATACTGGCAAACTGAATCCAACAGTATACCAAAAAGGTTATCCACCATGATCAAGTCAGCTTCATCCCTGGGATGCAAGGCTGGTTCAACATACACAAATCAATGAATGTAATCCATCACATAAACAGAACCTATAACAAAAACTACAGGATTATCTCAATAGATGTAGAAAATGTCTTTGACAAAATTCAACACCTTTTCATGCTAAAATCTCTCAATGAACTAGGCATTGATGGAACATATCTCAAAATAATAAGGCCTACTTATAACAAACATATAGCCAATATCATATTAAATGGGCAAAAGCTAGAAGCATTCCCTTTGAAACCCAGCAGTAGAAAAGGATGCCCTCCCACACCACTCCTATTCAACATAGTATTGGAAGTTCTGGCCAGGGCAATCAGACAAGAGAAAAAAAAAAGGGTATTCAAATAGGAAGAGAGGAAGTCAAATTATCTGTTTGCAGATAACATGATTGTATATTTAGAAAACCCCATCATTGCAGCCCCAAAACTCCTTTAGCTGATAAACAACTTTAGCAAAGTCTCAGGACACAAAATCAATGCACAAAAATCACAAGCATTCCTGTACATTAATAATAGACAAACAGAGAGCCAAATCATGAGTGAACTCCCATTCACAATTGCTACAAAGAGAATAAAACACCTAGGAATACAATTTACAAGGGAGGTGAAGGACCTCCTCTAGGAGAACTACAAACCACTGCTTAAGGAAATAAGAGAGGACACAAACAAATGGAAAAAATTTCATGCTGGTGTATAGAAAGCATCAATATTGTGACAATGGCCATACTGCCCAAAGTGATTTATAGATTTAATGCCATTCCCATGAAAGTATCATTGACTTTCTTTGTGGAATTAGAAAAAAATACCTTAAATTTCATATGAAACCAAAAATGAGCCTGTATTGCCAAGACAATCGTAAGCAAAAAGAACAAATCTGGAGGCTTCCCGCTACCTGACTTCAAACCATACTACAAGGCTACAGTAACCAAAACAGCATGGTACTGGTCCAAAGCAGATATACAGACTAATGGAACAGAACATAGGCCTCAGAAATAACACCACACATCTACAGCCATCTGATCTTCAACAAACTTGACAAAAAACAAGCAAAAAGAACAAATCTGCAGGCATCACGATACCTGACTTCTAACTATACTACAAGGCTACAGTAACCAAAACAGCATGGTACTGGTCCAAAGCAGATATATAGAACGATGGAACAGAACATAGGCCTCAGAAATAACACTACACATCTACAACCATCTGATCTTCAACAAAGCTGACAAAAAAAGCAATGTTTATTTAATAAACAGTGCTGTAAAAACTGCCTAGCTATATGCAGAAAACTGAAATTAGATCCCTTCATTACAACTTTTACAAAAATTAACTCAAGACAGATTAAACACTTAAATGTAAAACCTAAAACTATAAAAACCCTAGAAGAAAACCTAGGCAATATCATTCAGGACATAGGCATTGTGACTAAAACACAAAAAGCAATTGCAACAAAAGCCAAGACTGGCAATGGTGTCTTATTAAACTAAAGAGATTATGTAAAGCAAAAGAAACTGTCAGCAGAGTGAACAGGCAACCTATAGAATGGGATAAAAGTTTTGCAGTCTATCCATCTGACAAAGGCTAATATCCAGAATCTACAAGGAATTTAAACATATTTATAAGAAACAAACCACCCCATCAAAAAGTGGGCAAAGGATATGAATATACACTTCTCAAAAGAAGACTTTTATGTGGCCAAAAAACATATTAAAAAGGCTCATCGTCACTGGTCATTAGAGAAATGCAAATCAAAACCACAATGAGATACAATCTCACACCAGTTAGAATGGTGATCATCAAAAAGTAAGGACACAGTGGGGCGTGGTGGCTCAGGTCTGTAATCCCAGCACTTTGGGAGACCGAGGTGGGTGGATCATGAGGTCACGAGTTCAAGACCAGCCTGGCTAACATGGTGAAACCCCATCTATATTAAAAATACAAATAAATTAGCTGGGCATGGTGGTGCATTCCTGAAATCTCAGCTACTCAGTAGGCTGAGGCAGAAAAATTGCTTGAACCAGGACCCAGGAGGCAGAGGTAGCAGTGAGCCAAGATCATGCCACTGCACTTCAGCTTGGGCTACAGAGCAAAACTCTATCTCAAAAATAAATAAATAAATAAATAAAGTACAGAAACAACAGATCTTGAAGAGGCTGTGGAGAAACAGGAATGCCTTTACACTGTTGGTGGGAGTGTAATTAGTTCAACCATGGTGGAAGACAGTGTGGTGATTTCTCAAGGGTCTAGGACCAGAAATACCATTTGACCCATCAATTCCATCACTGAATATATACCCAAAGGATTATAAATCATCCTACTTTAAAGACACATCCACACATATGTTTGTTGCAGCACTATTTACAATGGCAAAGAATTGGAACAAACACAAATGCCCATCAGTGATAGACTGGATAAAGAAAATGTGGCACATATGCCCCATGAAATACTATGCAGCCATTAAAAAAACAAATACTGGGGGTGGGGTGGGGGGCGCCCAAGATGGCCAAATAGAAACAGCTCCAGCCTCCAGCTCCCAGTGTGAGTGACACAGAAGATGGGTGATTTCTGCATTTTCAACTGAGGTACAGGGTTCATCTCACTGGGGCGTGTTAGACAGTTGGCACTGGTCCACGGGTGCAGCCCGACCACCGAGAGCTGAAGCAGGGCGAGGTATGGCCTCACCTGGGAAGCACAAAGGGGAAGGGAATTCCTTTTTGTAGCCAAAGGAAATTGAGATGCACAACACCTGGAAAATCAGGTAACTCCTACCTGACAGAGTCAAGATCCGTCAGTTTGCTGTATTCAGGAGACCCATCTCACATGCAGAGACACACATAGGCTCAATATAAAGGGATGGAGGAAGATATACCAAGCAAATGGAAAACAAAAAAAAAGCAGGGGTTGTAATCCTAGTCTCTGATAAAACAGACTTTAAACCACCAAAGATCAAAAGACACAAAGAAGGCCATTACATAATGCTAAAGGGATCGATTCATCAGGAAGAGCTAACTATCCTAAATATATATGCACCCAACACAGGAGCACCCAGATTCATAAAGCAAGTCCTTAGAGACTTACAAAGAGACTAAGACTCCCCTACAATAATAATGGGAAACTTTAACACCTGTCTGTCAACATTAGACAGATCAACAAGATAGAAAGTTAACAAGGATATCCAGGAATTGAACTCAACTCTGCACCAAGCGGACCTAATAGACATCTACAGAACTCTCCACCCCAAAGCAAGAGAATATACATTCTTCTCAGCACCACATCGCACTTATTCCAAAATTGACCACATAGATGGAAGTAAAGCACTGCTCTACAAATGGAAAAGAACAGAAATTATAACAAATATTCTCTCAGACCACAATGCAATCAAACTAGAACTCAGGACTAAGAAATTCAATCAAAACTGCTCAACTACATGGAAACTGAACAACCTGCTTCTGAATGACTACTGGGTACATAACTAAATGAAGGCAGAAATAAAGATGTTCTTTGAAACCAATGACAACAAAGATACAACATACCAGAATCTCTGGGACACATTTAAAGCAGTGTGTAGAGGGAAATTTATAGCACTAAATGCCCACAAGAGAAAGCAGGAAAGCTCTAAAACTGACACCCTAACATCACAATTAAAAGAACTAGAGAAGCAAGAGCAAACACATTCCAAAGCTAGCAGAAGGCAAGAAATAACTAAGATCAGAGTAGAACTGAAGGAGAAAGAGACACAAAAAACCCTCCAAAAAATCAATGAATTCAGGAGTTGGTTTTTTGAAAAGATCAACAAAATTGATAGACTGCTTGCAAGAATAATAAAGAAAAAAAGAGAAAAGAATCAAATAGATGCAATAAAAAATGATAAAGGGAATATCCCCACTAACCCCACAGAAATACAAACTACCATCAGAGAATACTATAAACACCTCTACACAAATAAACTAGAAAACCTAGAAGAAAAGGATTTTTCCCTGGACACTTACATTCTCCCAAGACTAAACCAGGAAGAAGTTGAATCCCTGAATAGACCAATAGCAGGCTCTGAAATTGAGGCAATAATCAGTAGCCTACCAACCAAAAAAAGTCCAGGACCAGACGAATTCACAGCCAAATTCTAGGAGAGGTACAAGGAGGAGTTGGTACCATTCCTTCTGAAACTATTCCAATCAATAGAAAAAGAGGGAATCCTCCCTAACTCATTTTATGAGGCCAACATCATCCTGATACCAAAGCTTGACAGCAGTAGAAGAGAATTTTAGACCAATATCCCTGATGAACATTGATGCCAAAATCCTGAATAAAATACTGGCAAACGGAATCCAGAAGCATATCAAAAAGCTTATCCACCATGATCAAGTGGGCTTCATCCCTGGGATGCAAGGCTAGTTCAACATATGGATATCAATAAATGTAATCCAGCATATAAACAGAACCAAAGACAAAAACCACATGATTATCTCAATAGATGCAGAAAAGGCCTTTGACAAAATTCAACAGCCCTTCATGCTAAAAACTCTCAATAAATTCGTTATTTATGGGATGTATGCCAAAATAATAAGAGCTATTTATGACAAACCCACAGCCAATATCATACTGAATGGGCAAAAACTGGAAGCATTCCCTTTGAAAACTGGCACAAGGCAGGGATACCCTCTCTCACCACTCCTATTCAATATAGTGTTGGAAGTTCTGGCTAGGGCAATCAGGCAAGAGAAAGAAATCTAGGGTATTCAGTTAGGAAAAGAAGAAGTCAAATTGTCCCTGTTTGCAGATGACATGATTGTATATTTAGAAAACCCCACTGTCTCAGCCCAAAATCTCCTTAAGCTGATAAGCAACTTCCACAAAGTCTCAGGATACAAAATCGATGTGCAAAAATCACAAGCATTCTTATACACCAGTAGCAGACAAACAGAGAGCCAAATCATGAAAGAACTCCCATTCACAATAGCTTCAAAGAGAATAAAATACCTAGGAATCCAACTTACAAGGGATGTAAAGGACCTCTTCAAGGAGAACTACAAACCACTGGTCAGTGAAATACAAGAGGACATAAACAAATGGAAGAACATACTATGCTCGTGGATAGGAAGAATCAGTATTGTGAAAATGGCCATATTGCCCAAGGTAATTTATGGATTCAATGTCATCCCCATTAAGCTACCAATGACTTTCTTCACAGAATTGGAAAAAACTACTTTAAAGTTCATATGGAATGAAAATAGACCCCGCATTGCCAAGAAAATCCTAAGCCAATAGAACAAAGCTGGAGGCATCACGCTACCTGACTTCAAACTATACTACAAGGCTACAGTAACCAAAACAGCATGCTACTGGTACCAAAACAGAGATATAGACCAGTGGAACAGAACAGAGCCCTCAGAAATAATACCACAGATCTACAGCCATCTGATCTTCGACAAACCTGACAAAAACAAGAAATTGGGAAAGGATTCCCCATTTAATAAATGATGCTGGGAAAATTGACTAGCCATAAGTAGAAAGCTGAAACTGGATCCTTTCCTTACTCCTTATGAGAAAATTAATTCAATATGGATTAGAGACTTAAATGTTAGACCGAAAACCATAAAAACCCTAGAAGAAAACCTAGGTAATACCATTCAGGACAGGCATGGGCAAGGACTTCATGTCTCAAACACCAAAAGCAACGGTAACAAAAGCCAAAATTGACAAATGAGATCTAATTAAACTAAAGAGCTTCTGCACAGCAAAAGAAACTACCATCAGAGTGAACAGGCAACCTACAGAATGGGAGAACATTTTTGCAATCTACTCATCTGACAAAGGGCTAATATACAGAACCTACAAAGAACTCCATCAAGTTTACAAGAAGAAAACAAACAACCCCATCAAAAAGTGGGCAAAGGATATGAACAGACACTTCTCAAAAGAAGACATTCATACAGCCAACAGACACATGAAAAAATGCTCATCATCACTGGCCATCAGAGAAATGCAAATCAAAACCACAATGAGATATCATGTCACATCAGTTAGAATGGCAGTCATTAAAAAATCAGGAAACAACAGGTGCTGGAGAGGATGTGGAGAAATAGGAACACTTTTACTCTGTTGGTGGGACTGTAAAGTAGTTCAACCATTGTGGAAAACAGTGTGGTGATTCCTCAAGGATCTAGAACTAGAAATACCATTTGACCCAGCCATCCCATTACTGGGGATATACCCAAAGGATTATAAGTCATGCTGCTATAAAGACACATGCACACGTATGTTTATTGTGGCACTATTCACAATAGCAAAGACTTGGAATCAACCCAAATATCCATCAGTGACAGACTGGATTAAGAAAATGTGGCACATATACACCATGGAATACTATTCAGCCATAAAAAAGGATGAGTTCGTATCCTTTGTAGGGACATAGATACAACTGGAAACCATCATTCTTAGCAAACTATCGCAAGAACAGAAAACCAAATACCGGATGTTCTCACTCACAGGTGGTAATTGAACAATGAGATCACTTGGACACAGGAAGGGGATCATCACACACCGGTTCCTATTGTGGGGAAGGTGGGGGAGGGATAACATTAGGAGATATACCTAATGTAAATGACGAGTTAATGGGTGCAGCACAGCAACATGGCACATGTATACATATGTAAGAAACCTGCATGTTGTGCACATGTACCCTAGAAGTTAAAGTATAATAAAGAAAAAAAAAAAACAAAACCTGCATGTTCTCACTCATAACCGGGAGTTGAACAATGAGAACACATGGACACAGGGAGAGGAGCATCAAACACTGGGGCTTGTCGGGTGTGTGGGAGAAGTGGAGGGAGAGCATTGGTACAAATTTCTAATGCATACAGGGCTTAAAACCTATATGACACATTGATAGGTTCAGCAAACCACTATAGCACATATTTACCTATGTAACAAACCTGCATGTTCTGCACATGTATCGCAGTACTTAAAAAAATTCATTGGAAGGGGGCGGAGCAAGATGGCCGAATAGGAACAGCTCCAGTCTCCAACTCCCAGCGCGAGCGACACAGAAGACCGGTGATTTCGGCATTTTCAACTGAGGTACTGGGTTCATCTCACTGGGGAGTGCCAGACGATCGGTGCTGGTCAGCTGCTGCAGCCTGACCAGCCAGAGCTGAAGCAGGGCGA